>NC_074668.1:4099654-4164654 GCF_029448725.1 Salvelinus fontinalis | reverse complement strand
TACACTAGTGTTACTGATCAATACTATATACACTAGTGTTACTGATGATCAATACTATATACACTAGTGTTACTGATCAATACTATATACACTAGTGTTACTGATGATCAATACTATATACACTAGTGTTACTGATCAATACTATATACACTAGTGTTACTGATGATCAATACTATATACACTAGTGTTACTGATCAATACTAGATAAACTAGCGTTACTGATCAATACTATATACACTAGTGTTACTGATCAATACCACATACACTAGTGTTACTGATCAATACTATATACACTAGTGTTACTGATCAATACTATATACACTAGTGTTACTGATCAATACTATATACACTAGTGTTACTGATCAATACTATATACACTAGTGTTACTGATCAATACTATATACACTAGTGTTACTGATCAATACTATATACACTAGTGTTACTGATCAATACTACATACACTAGTGTTACTGATCAATACTACATACACTAGTGTTACTGATCAATACTACATACACTAGTGTTACTGATCAATACTACATACACTAGTGTTACTGATCAATACAATATACACTAGTGTTACTGATCAATACTATATACACTAGTGTTACTGATCAATACTATATACACTAGTGTTACTGATCAATACTACATACACTAGTGTTACTGATCAATACTACATACACTAGTGTTACTGATCAATACTACATACACTAGTGTTACTGATCAATACAATATACACTAGTGTTACTGATCAATACCACATACACTAGTGTTACTGATGATCAATACTATATACACTAGTGTTACTGATCAATACTATATACACTAGTGTTACTGATCAATACTATATACACTAGTGTTACTGATCAATACTATATACACTAGTGTTACTGATCAATACTATATACACTAGTGTTACTGATCAATACTATATACACTAGTGTTACTGATGATCAATACTATATACACTAGTGTTACTGATCAATACTATATACACTAGTGTTACTGATCAATACCACATACACTAGTGTTACTGATCAATACTATATACACTAGTGTTACTGATCAATACTATATACACTAGTGTTGATGATCAATACTATATACACTAGTGTTACTGATCAATACTATATACACTAGTGTTGATGATCAATAGTATATACACTAGTGTTACTGATCAATACTACATACACTAGTGTTACTGATCAATACTACATACACTAGTGTTACTGATCAATACTACATACACTAGTGTTACTGATCAATACTATATACACTAGTGTTACTGATCAATACTATATACACTAGTGTTACTGATCAATACTACATACACTAGTGTTACTGATCAATACCACATACACTAGTGTTACTGATCAATACTATATACACTAGTGTTACTGATCAATACTATATACACTAGTGTTGATGATCAATACTATATACACTAGTGTTACTGATCAATACTATATACACTAGTGTTGATGATCAATAGTATATACACTAGTGTTACTGATCAATACTACATACACTAGTG
The DNA here is from genome assembly GCF_029448725.1 of Salvelinus fontinalis. Lineage (NCBI taxonomy): Eukaryota > Metazoa > Chordata > Actinopteri > Salmoniformes > Salmonidae > Salvelinus > Salvelinus fontinalis. Next base: position 4,163,117 of record NC_074668.1, on the reverse strand, counting down.
TTACTGATCAATACTACATACATTAGTGTTACTGATCAATACTACATACACTAGTGTTACTGATCAATACTATATACACTAGTGTTACTGATCAATACTATATACACTAGTGTTACTGATCAATACTACATACACTAGTGTTACTGATCAATACTACATACACTAGTGTTACTGATCAATACTACATACACTAGTGTTACTGATCAATACTATATACACTAGTGTTACTGATCAATACTACATACACTAGTGTTACTGATCAATACTATATACACTAGTGTTACTGATCAATACTATATACACTAGTGTTGCTGATCAATACTACATACACTAGTGTTACTGATCAATACTATATACACTAGTGTTACTGATCAATACTACATACACTAGTGTTACTGATCAATACTACATACACTAGTGTTACTGATCAATACTATATACACTAGTGTTACTGATCCATACACTAGTGTTACTGATGATCAATACTATATACACTAGTGTTACTGATCAATACTATATACACTAGTGTTACTGATCAATACTATATACACTAGTGTTACTGATCAATACTACATACACTAGTGTTACTGATCAATACTACATACACTAGTGTTACTGATGATCAATACTATATACAGTAGTGTTACTGATCAATACTATATACACTAGTGTTACTGATGATCAATACTATATACACTAGTGTTACTGATCAATACTACATACACTAGTGTTACTGATGATCAATACTATATACACTAGTGTTACTGATCAATACTATATACACTAGTGTTACTGATCAATACTATATACAGTAGTGTTACTGATCAATACTACATACACTAGTGTCACTGATCAATACTATATACAGTAGTGTTACTGATCAATACTATATACACTAGTGTTACTGATCAATACTATATACACTAGTGTTGCTGATCAATACTATATACACTAGTGTTACTGATCAATACTACATACACTAGTGTTACTGATCAATACTACATACAGTAGTGTTACTGATCAATACTATATACACTAGTGTTACTGATCAATACTACATACACTAGTGTTACTGATCAATACTACATACACTAGTGTTACTGATCAATACTACATACACTAGTGTTACTGATCAATACTATATACACTAGTGTTACTGATCAATACTATATACACTAGTGTTACTGATCAATACTACATACACTAGTGTTACTGATCAATACCACATACACTAGTGTTACTGATCAATACTATATACACTAGTGTTGATGATCAATACTATATACACTAGTGTTACTGATCAATACTATATACACTAGTGTTGATGATCAATAGTATATACACTAGTGTTACTGATCAATACTACATACACTAGTGTTACTGATCAATACTACATACACTAGTGTTACTGATCAATACTACATACACTAGTGTTACTGATCAATACTACATACACTAGTGTTACTGATCAATACTATATACACTAGTGTTACTGATCAATACTATATACACTAGTGTTACTGATCAATACTACATACACTAGTGTTACTGATCAATACTACATACACTAGTGTTACTGATCAATACTACATACACTAGTGTTACTGATCAATACTATATACACTAGTGTTACTGATCAATACTACATACACTAGTGTTACTGATCAATACTATATACACTAGTGTTACTGATCAATACTATATACACTAGTGTTGCTGATCAATACTACATACACTAGTGTTACTGATCAATACTATATACACTAGTGTTACTGATCAATACTACATACACTAGTGTTACTGATCAATACTACATACACTAGTGTTACTGATCAATACTATATACACTAGTGTTACTGATCCATACACTAGTGTTACTGATGATCAATACTATATACACTAGTGTTACTGATCAATACTATATACACTAGTGTTACTGATCAATACTATATACACTAGTGTTACTGATCAATACTACATACACTAGTGTTACTGATCAATACTACATACACTAGTGTTACTGATGATCAATACTATATACAGTAGTGTTACTGATCAATACTATATACACTAGTGTTACTGATGATCAATACTATATACACTAGTGTTACTGATCAATACTACATACACTAGTGTTACTGATGATCAATACTATATACACTAGTGTTACTGATCAATACTATATACACTAGTGTTACTGATCAATACTATATACACTAGTGTTACTGATCAATACTACATACACTAGTGTTACTGATCAATACTATATACAGTAGTGTTACTGATCAATACTATATACACTAGTGTTACTGATCAATACTATATACACTAGTGTTGCTGATCAATACTATATACACTAGTGTTACTGATCAATACTACATACAGTAGTGTTACTGATCAATACTATATACACTAGTGTTACTGATCAATACTATATACACTAGTGTTACTGATCAATACTATATACACTAGTGTTACTGATCAATACTATATACACTAGTGTTACTGATCAATACTATATACACTAGTGTTACTGATCAATACTACATACACTAGTGTTACTGATCAATACTACATACACTAGTGTTACTGATCAATACTATATACACTAGTGTTACTGATCAATACTATATACACTAGTGTTACTGATCAATACTATATACACTAGTGTTACTGATCAATACTACATACACTAGTGTTACTGATCAATACTACATACACTAGTGTTACTGATGATCAATACTATATACAGTAGTGTTACTGATCAATACTACATACACTAGTGTTACTGATGATCAATACTATATACACTAGTGTTACTGATCAATACTATATACACTAGTGTTACTGATGATCAATACTATATACACTAGTGTTACTGATCAATACTATATACACTAGTGTTACTGATCAATACTATATACACTAGTGTTACTGATCAATACTATATACACTAGTGTTACTGATGATCAATACTATATACACTAGTGTCACTGATCAATACTATATACACTAGTGTTACTGATCAATACCACATACACTAGTGTTACTGATGATCAATACTATATACACTAGTGTTACTGATCAATACTATATACACTAGTGTTACTGATCAATACTATATACACTAGTGTTACTGATCAATACCATATACACTAGTGTTACTGATCAATACCACATACACTAGTGTTACTGATCAATACTAGATAAACTAGTGTTACTGATCAATACTATATACACTAGTGTTGCTGATCAATACTACATACACTAGTGTTACTGATCAATACTAGATAAACTAGTGTTACTGATCAATACTATATACACTAGTGTTACTGATCAATACTATATACACTAGTGTTACTGATGATCAATACTATATACACTAGTGTTACTGATCAATACTATATACACTAGTGTTACTGATCAATACTATATACACTAGTGTTACTGATCAATACTATATACACTAGTGTTACTGATGATCAATACTATATACACTAGTGTCACTGATCAATACTATATACACTAGTGTTACTGATCAATACCACATACACTAGTGTTACTGATGATCAATACTATATACACTAGTGTTACTGATCAATACTATATACACTAGTGTTACTGATCAATACTATATACACTAGTGTTACTGATCAATACTATATACACTAGTGTTACTGATCAATACCACATACACTAGTGTTACTGATCAATACTAGATAAACTAGTGTTACTGATCAATACTATATACACTAGTGTTGCTGATCAATACTACATACACTAGTGTTACTGATCAATACTAGATAAACTAGTGTTACTGATCAATACTATATACACTAGTGTTACTGATCAATACTATATACACTAGTGTTACTGATCAATACCACATACACTAGTGTTACTGATCAATACAATATACACTAGTGTTACTGATCAATACCACATATACTAGTGTTACTGATCAATACTACATACACTAGTGTTACTGATCAATACTACATACACTAGTGTTACTGATGATCAATACTATATACAGTAGTGTTACTGATCAATACTACATACACTAGTGTTACTGATCAATACTACATACACTAGTGTTGATGATCAATACTATATACACTAGTGTTACTGATCAATACTACATAAACTAGTGTTACTGATCAATACTATATACACTAGTGTTGATGATCAATACTATATACACTAGTGTTGCTGATCAATACTACATACACTAGTGTTACTGATCAATACTACATACACTAGTTGTAAATTGCAATTAAAGTATTTCCAAAAACTCTGATTTTCAGATTTCTATGGTATGATACATAACTCTCCCGTGAACATCATAAGATACAGTACATTAAAAACCCTGAATTGTAGCATGGAGAAAAAATATAGTATGACAAAACATTAAGAACACCTTACAAATATTGAGTGTCATCCCCTTTTCCCCCCTCAGAACAGCCTCAATTCGTCGGGGGGCATGGACTCTACAAGGTCTCTAAAGCGTTCGACAGAGATGCTGGCCCGGGTTGACTCCAATGCTTCCCAAAGTTGCCTGGATGTCCTTTGGGTGGTCGACCATTCTTGATACACACGGGAAACTGTTAAGCGTGAAAAACCCAGCAGCGTTGCAGTTCTTGACTCAAACCGGTGCACCTGGCACCTACTACCATACCCTGTTCTAAGGCACACATACACAATCCATGTCTCAATTGTCTCAACTCTTAAAATTCCTACTTTAATCAATCAATCAATCAAGTTTATTTTATATAGCCCTTCGTACATCAGCTAATATCTCGAAGTGCTGTACAGAGACCCAGCCTAAAACCCCAAACAGCTAGAATGCAGGAGTAGAAGCACGGTGGCTAGGAAAAACTCCCTAGAAAGGCTGTCTCCTCTTCCACAGTCCACATCCACTCATAAAAATAGATCTGTGTTCGTTATTTGGCCTGTCTCTTACATGGATTCTGGCGGATGGATATCACTTATTTTTGAATAGGCTTCAGTATAATGGTAAGACAGTGAGTCATTAGGGTCATTTCAGAAACAACTTATTTCTTATTGTGTCCAAAAAAATAGTGAAATATGCATTGAAATAATATAAAAGATATTCTGTCTCACGGAGGCCTACATCTGGAACCTGCGTGTGAAGTCAAATGGTGTCAGACATACATCACGGGACCACAGCAGGGCGCTACACCGTGTCATTCACACCACAGAGAGTAGAGCAGGGAGCTACACCGTGTCATTCACACCACAGAGAGTAGAGCAGGGAGCTACACCGTGTCATTCACACCACAGAGAGTAGAGCAGGGCGCTACACCGTGTCATTCACACCACAGAGAGTAGAGCAGGGCGCTACACCGTGTCATTCACACCACAGAGAGTAGAGCAGGGAGCTACTCCGTGTCATTCACACCACAGAGAGTAGAGCAGGGAGCTACACCGTGTCATTCACACCACAGAGAGTAGAGCAGGGAGCTACACCGTGTCATTCACACCACCGTGTCATTCACACCACAGAGAGTAGAGCAGGGCGCTACACCGTGTCATTCACACCACAGAGAGTAGAGCAGGGCGCTACACCGTGTCATTCACACCACAGAGAGTAGAGCAGGGAGCTACTCCGTGTCATTCACACCACAGAGAGTAGAGCAGGGCGCTACACCGTGTCATTCACACCACAGAGAGTAGAGCAGGGCGTTACACCGTGTCATTCACACCACCGAGAGTAGAGCAGGGAGCTACACCGTGTCATTCACACCACCGTGTCATTCACACCACAGAGAGTAGAGCAGGGCGTTACACTGTGTCATTCACACCACAGAGAGTAGAGCAGGGGAATATACCGTGTCATTCACACCACAGAGAGTAGAGCAGGGCGCTACACCATGTCATTCACACCACCGTGTCATTCACACCACCGAGAGTAGAGCAGGGAGCTACACCGTGTCATTCACACCACCGTGTCATTCACACCACAGAGAGTAGAGCAGGGAGCTACACCGTGTCATTCACACCACAGAGAGTAGAGCAGGGAGCTACACCGTGTCATTCACACCACAGAGAGTAGAGCAGGGCGCTACACCGTGTCATTCACACCACCGTGTCATTCACACCACCGAGAGTAGAGCAGGGAGCTACACCGTGTCATTCACACCACCGTGTCATTCACACCACAGAGAGTAGAGCAGGGAGCTACACCGTGTCATTCACACCACCGAGAGTAGAGCAGGGAGCTACACCGTGTCATTCACACCACCGTGTCATTCACACCACAGAGAGTAGAGCAGGGCGTTACACTGTGTCATTCACACCACAGAGAGTAGAGCAGGGGAATATACCGTGTCATTCACACCACAGAGAGTAGAGCAGGGCGCTACACCGTGTCATTCACACCACCGTGTCATTCACACCACCGAGAGTAGAGCAGGGAGCTACACCGTGTCATTCACACCACCGTGTCATTCACACCACAGAGAGTAGAGCAGGGAGCTACACCGTGTCATTCACACCACAGAGAGTAGAGCAGGGAGCTACACCGTGTCATTCACACCACAGAGAGTAGAGCAGGGAGCTACACCGTGTCATACAGAGAGGTTTTTTTCATCAGACATGATGGTTTATCAGTACATTCATGAGTGTGTACAATATTACTGTTCTCAGATTATTTTATTGATAGATTTTTGTGTATGAAAATGTTGTGTTTTTTTGCTAAATACTATATATCCATTGTTTAGCTGAAATGGAATGTTTGTATTCTGTAAATTTGACTGTGATACGTGGCTGGGAACACCTAGCTATCTTACATTAATGCACTTACTGTTAATCACTCTTTTTTTACATTTATTTTATCTTTATTTAACTAGGCAAGTCAGTTAAGAAAAAAATCTTATTTTCAATGAGTGGGTTATCTGCCTTGTTCAGGGGCAGAACAACAGATTTTGTACCTTGTCAGCTCGGGGATTCGATCTTGCAACCTTTCGGTTACTAGTCCAACGCTCTAACCACTAGGCTACGCTGCCGCCCAGATTGATAAAACCATCTGCTAAATAACTAAAATGTCAAATGTACATATTTCACATACAGATCTCATATCTAATGAATGATTTGTTATTTATTTATTAAAATGTTTGTAATTTGTTACATTAGACTGTGTAAAACCTAGCAGTACTACTTATTTATCTGAGAGTGAGGAGGATATATATTATTACTGTGTAAAACCTAGCAGTACTACTGATTTATCTGAGAGAGAGGAGGATATATATTATTACTGTGTAAAACCTAGCAGTACTACTTATTTATCTGAGAGGGAGATGGATATATATTATTACTATGTAAAACCTCTAATCCTCTAGAGACTCTACAGATGTAGGATCTTAATTTGAGCCAGTTTGCTACAGAAGGAAAATAATCCTGCAGCAAGAAAAAAAAATGTAATCCCTATGTGGATTATAGCTCATGCACATTTTTGTAAGGGTTGATACATTTTTTCGTTAGGGAAAATCAAGTCTGAAATTTCAAAGTGGAAATTACAAACTTTTGAAGCTTTTCTAAAACTTAAATACGATGTTTGCATTTCCTGTGGAAATTAAGATTTTACATCTGTATAGTCAAACATAAATTTCAATTGTGTTTTGGATTTAGTAAAGGCTTCATTCTAGGCTGATTTAGTAAGGAGGTTGGGTTGTTATCAACAGGGTTAGTACAGTCAGTTGAGTAAAAGTTTCATATCAAAGGTATTACTTATTAGTCAGCTTTACCTGTTTGAATTGCTCGTCGTAAGTCCATTCGTGTTGCTGAGACTGTGGTGCCTTCCCGCCCGGGGTCTTTGACTGCCGGGGCGCAGCGAAAGACGGAGGGCTTCTGGACATGAGATGTACAAGGGTGTCTTTTGGCGAGTCTCCCGCCCCGGAGTGCATGGGGTGGCGGGGCTGGTAGTGGCTTAGAGACCCCTCCATGTCCTCCTCATCGTCCACAATTCCCTCGTTGTCCATGTCATCTCCATCCAGATCCCGGTCGTGATCATCCATACCTCGGTCCATGCCCTCTGGATCATCGTCCATATCGGAGTAGTCGGCTTTGGCCGTGTGCCTGTGAGCGTCAAGACTGTGAGGGAGAGCCAGTTCCCGTTCAGCGGAGCTCGCCAACCCGAGAGAAGAGTTCGCTATTCCCGCAGCGAAAGCGCCCCGGACCGCTGCCTGGTAGTGGCGGAAGGCCAGGGCTTGTTGGTGGATCTGGGACTCGACCATGGAGCGGTCCTTCTCTTTCTCGGCCTGACGGAGCTTCTCTTGTAGCGCAAGGCGGGCAGCCTGCTGTCTTTGGAGGTTTTCCATGACCGCCTCTAGCTTCATGCCTCCGCCGTTGGGCTGGTGGGACTGTGAGTGTGAACCGGGGAAGTGGCTGTGTGTCGAGGCAGAGGAGACGAGCAGGGGGAGGTTGCAGGCCGAGGAGAACGCTGCTTGCTGTGGAGGGCGTAGGAGTAAGAATAACCACTCAAAATGAAAACTATTGTAAGTCATAAACTGTTAAGAAATAACTTTTTAATAAAGTGGAACAACAGCATGGCCATGCGTATTATGCTGATTTGGCCGCTGGAGTCGATATATCCTAAAACGTGGTTTCTAACGTGTTAAAAGTGCCACATAAATATACTACAATGTAAACTACTGTATTTCGTAAATGAACGTGGGTAACAAAGTAACGTGTTGTGCTGTATAATGCTGATGTCGCTATAATAGGCTTGTGTGTACTGTGACAAAATAAACATTTACATTCAACCACTGGTACTATTTCTCTATAACGCATCCGAAACGTTCGTGTCAAATCTATTGAAGATTTTAAAATTAAATGTTGTGTAAAAAAAAAGTTACTTCACTGTAAATGTGATTCAAACATCTACATACTCTATTAACAACAACCAATCAAAAATCATTTAAACGTGGTTAGCGAAGGAACAAAATGTGATGCTTACCAAAGCAGATTTAGTTGCTAAACTGGTGTTATCAACCATGCTTCGCTAGTCAGATCAGACCGAAATATCAAACCGTTCACAAAGTATCTCCTTTCAATGTTAGATGTGGAAGTATTCCTGAATCCTGATTGAACATCGGGATCCGTGTCTCGATTGAAGCAAACAGAATAATGTTTATAAATGTAGTCGCAGTGATCGAGTCTATAAACCCTGAAGTTTTTGGCAAGAAGTGGCAACTGTAATCAGAATGACCTCTTCAGGCACAGGATCAGCCCTGTAGTCAGAATGACCTCTTCAGGCGAAGGATCGGCCCTTCTGCTCCCATTTGCTAACAACACGTCAATACAGTGATATACGGAGGGCGACCTAGGAAATACACTTTAACAACCGCAGAGAACCGACGGATCCCACATCGCCAAGTGTTGGAAACCATCCAAAAGGGGTCTGTTAATAGGTTACACGTTCTGTAATCTATAAATACATGTTGTTATTCATTAGTCTATTTAGCCTGGACCCTGTCCTACATACACTGCCCTAGTCGTTTCACACAACCCCCGGGCCTACTACGTAGGCTACGTATTGTTGTCTTTTTTTTTTCTCGACATAAATACATTTAGGGGTTTTGTTTTTTTGTGCAACGTAAAAGTTTTAATTCCGTAAAAGAACAAGCAAATAGGTCTACGTGCTTACGTCAGAGCGGGGAAACTGTTTCGCGTTCCATTGCAGGTCATGGCTAGAAGGGGTCCAGCTTTTGTCAAAATAACGTCAAAAGTTTTTTTTATTTGAGTTGCATTTTAGTTAACCCTTTTCCTAACCTTAACCTAATTCTCCTAACCTGCTACATTAATTCTCCTAAACTGCCTTGTAAGTTATCCTAACCTGCTATGAAAAGTCAAATCTGACGTTAATTTGACAAAAGCTGGATACATTCCCTCCATTGTCAGCGGCAGAATGTTTTTAACGTTTCATTCAACTCAATTCCCATCTAAATGTATGAATGTTGACAGATTACACCTCTCAAAAGTGATCCCATTCCATATGGTAAATTAATTGACACAAAAGCCTACTACTCAGAACCGGAGGACATAGGCCTAGCTAAGCCTTCAACCCAGAACCGGAGGACATAGGCCTAGCTAAGCCTTCAACCCAGAACCAGAGGACATAGGCCTAGCGAAGCCTTCAACCCAGAACCGGAGGACATAGGCCTAGCTAAGCCTACAACCCAGAACCGGAGGACATAGGCCTAGCTAAGCCTTCAACCCAGAACCGGAGGACATAGACCTAGCGAAGCCTTCAACCCAGAACCAGAGGACATAGGCCTAGCGAAGCCTACTTCTCAGAACCAGAGGACATAGGCCTAGCGAAGCCTACTACTCAGAACCGGAGAACATAGGCCTAGCTAAGCCTACTACTCAGAACCGGAGAACATAGGCCTAGCTAAGCCTTCAACCCAGAACCGGAGGACATAGGCCTAGCTAAGCCTACTACTCAGAACCAGAGGACATAGGCCTAGCTAAGCCTACTACCCAGAACCAGAGTACATAGGCCTAGCTAAGCCTACTACCCAGAACCGGAGGACATAGGCCTAGCTAAGCCTACAACCCAGAACCGGAGGACATAGGTCTAGCTAAGCCTTCAACCCAGAACCGGAGGACATAGGCCTAGCTAAGCCTTCAACTCAGAACCAGAGGACATAGGCCTAGCGAAGCGTACCTAAGGGCATCATAAACACAAACTGCACCAGGAAAAGAAAGCTGTGAGTGTTTACAACGACTAACTTCATCTACTTGATGAGCTGCTTGTTGTCACTTGTTTCCATTCAATACATGAAGTTGACGTCACCTATCGCAGCAGACCAGAAAACACTGACGTTCTGTAGTAGAATAAAGGTTCGTGTGAAAGTAACGAATACAGTGAAGTCATTTTAACACCTTTTGTATTTCTGTACTCTGAATCATAGACGGTAAAACATATGGTCTCTAAATATACCTGTGCTGATGTACATCAACTCCAAAGGAAACACTTAAAATTCTAGTGACTTTGTGTTTTTCTTGTATAATGCATTTGTTGAGCTGTATCTGTCATGTGTCAATTGTGCTGTTATGTGTTTACTATCTAATCCAAAATGCCACAAACTAAGTTTCCTCTGGGGAAATTAAAGCTATTCTCTTCTGTTCTATTCTCTTCTGTTCAATTCTCTTCTGTTCTATTCTGTTGTCACGATCGCGTTGACATGAACGAGAGGACCAAGGCGTAACATGATTTGAATACATCTTCTTTTAATAACAACGACGAAGATGAACACGACACACTATTACAACACTAACGAAAACAACAAACGATCGTGAAAACTTCAAACGTAAGTGCACACACAAACTACTTACGTCGAACTATACATATACACAAACAATGACCCACAAACAGCTAAAGCCTATGGCAGCCTTAAATATGGCTCCCAATTAGAGACAACCGAAATCAGCTGTCTCTAATTGAGAACCCATTCCGGCCACCATAGACTTTCCTAGAACTACACCCAACATAGACACAGCTAGACACATACACTCAACACAAAACCATAAACTACAACAAACACCCCCTCTACCATATAATACACACATACCCCATGTCACACCCTGACCTAACTAAAATAATAAATAAAACAAATAATACTAAGGCCAGGGCGTGACATCTGTTCTATTCTGTTCTCTTCTGTTCTGTTCTATTCTCTTTTGTTCTATTCTGTTCTGTTCTCTTCTGTTCTGTTCTATTCTGTTCTATTCTCTTTTGTTCTCTTCTGTTCTATTCTCTTTTGTTCTATTCTCTTCTGTTCTCTTCTGTTCTCTTCTGTTCTATTCTGTTCTCTTCTGTTCTGTTCTGTTCTATTCTGTTCTATTCTCTTTTGTTCTATTCTGTTCTGTTCTCTTCTGTTCTCTTCTGTTCTGTTCTCTTCTGTTCTATTCTGTTCTGTTCTATTCTGCTCTGTTCTCTTCTGTTCTATTCTGTTCTCTTCTGTTCTGTTCTCTTCTATTCTGTTCTATTCTGTTCTCTTCTGTTCTATTCTCTTTTGTTCTATTCTGTTCTGTTCTGTTCTTTTTTATTCTCTTTTGTTCTATTCTGTTCTGTTCTATTCTGTTCTCTTCTGTTCTGTTCTCTTCTATTCTGTTTTATTCTGTTCGGTTCTATTCTCTTTTGTTCTATTTTGTTCTCTTTTATTCTCTTTTGTTCTATTCTGTTCTGTTCTGTTCTGTTCTGTTCTGTTCTGTTCTATTCTCTTTTGTTCTATTCTGTTCTGTTCTAATCTGTTCTCTTTTATTCTTTTTTGTTCTATTCTGTTCTCTTCTGTTCTATTCTGTTCTATTCTCTTTTGTTATATTCTGTTCTCTTCTGTTCTGTTCTATTCTGTTCTCTTTTATTCTCTTTTATTCTCTTTTGTTCTATTCTGTTCTGTTCTCTTCTGTTCTCTTTTGTTCTATTCTGTTCTCTTCTATTCTGTTCTCTTCTGTTCTATTCTGTTCTATTTTATTCTCTTTTGTTCTATTCTGCTCTCTTCTATTCTGTTCTCTTCTATTCTGTTCTCTTCTATTCTGTTTTATTCTGTTCGGTTCTATTCTCTTTTGTTCTATTCTGTTCTCTTTTATTCTCTTCTGTTCTGTTCTCTTCTATTCTGTTCTCTTCTGTTCTATTCTCTTCTGTTCTATTCTGTTCTCTTCTATTCTGTTCTCTTCTGTTCTATTCTCTTCTGTTCTATTCTGTTCTGTTCTCTTCTGTTCTCTTCTATTCTATTCTCTTCTGTTCTATTCTCTTCTGTTCTCTTCTGTTCTATTCTATTATGTTCTGTTCTCTTCTGTTCTCTTCTATTCTCTTCTATTCTCTTCTATTCTCTTCTGTTCTATTCTATTCTGTTCTGTTCTCTTCTGTTCTATTCTCTTCTGTTCTATTCTCTTCTGTTCTATTCTATTATGTTCTGTTCTCTTATGTTCTCTTCTATTCTCTTCTGTTCTATTCTGTTCTCCTCTGTTCTCTTCTATTTTCTTCTGTTCTCTTCTGTTCTATTCTACAGGCTCGAGTTGGATGCTTTGTGTTTACTGTAGTTATATAATATAACTACAGTAAATGATCAATTATATTGTATGCCTATGTTGACTTTGTGGAAATTCCTCTGTATTCTGTCCATATATTTGTCTATTGCTGGCAGCACCATTTCACAGAATCCATTCTGGGTGTGGGTAAATGTACTTGGTGAATAAAAGTGATGATGATGATGATGAAGTGGAGAAGCTAATAATACTCTGTTTGGTCCTGGATGACTGTGTGCCATTATCTCATCACCATGACCTCATGTGAAACATAACTCCTCTTTTTGTTTTGTCCCCTGGTTACCGTTACCGACCCCCTGGTTACCGGCCCCACGTCCATCTAGGACAGAGAGAGACAGAGGGATACTTCTATGACTAAATATATGACTTTTAATCTAAAGGGAAGACGGTTTGTTCATTGTAAGGAGAACATCAACGGTATGAACTTAAGTGTGATCAAAATATAAATTATTCACATAGAAATGACTGTAAATGTCCAACTATTTTTAAACAAAGTAGGTTGAATATTGAGTGTCATTAAGAGATTGAATATATTTGACATGTTCTCTGTTCTCAGCATTATACTGTGATGTAAAGTCCTCTATTTCTTTCTCTATTGAAGCAGATAGCAGGTAATAGGTAGCAGATAGCAGGTAATAGGTAACAGATAGCCGGTAATAGGTAGCAGATAGCAGGTAATAGGTAGCAGATAGCAGGTAAAACGTAGCAGGTAATAGGTAGCAGGTAGCAGATAGCAGGTAGCATATAATAGGTAACAGGTAGCAGGTAATAGGTAGCAGATAGCAGGTAGAAAGTAATACGTAGCAGGTAGGGGGTAATACGTAGCAGGTAGCAGGTAATAGGTTGCAGATGGCAGGTAATAGGTAGCAGGTATAAAGTAATACGTAGCAGGTATGGGGTAATACGTAGAAGGTAGCAGGCAATAGGTTGCAGATGGCAGGTAATAGGTAGCAGATAGCAGGTAGAAAGTAATAGGTAGCAGGTAGGGGGTAATATGTAGCAGGTAGCAGGTAATAGGTAGCAGGTAGCAGGTAATAGGTAGCAGGTAGCAGATGTCTTGTGTTTCCAACAGAGCATTAGATTCCTTCTGTTAGGCCCAACAACAGGTTATAGTCCATCTAATGAATAAGATAAAGTTGTCATTGAAATTGTATTCTATTGCGCAATAAACCATTTCACTTTATGTGTTTCACAGTATAATAAATAAATACACCAAATGGAATTCATTGATATTCAAATAGCAAGTTGCAATTTCAGTGTTTTAGAAGAGCATGTCTTTGTATTGTCTTGAACGACACCACTCTCATTCATAACTGGGGCGGCAGGTAGCCTAGTGGTTAGAGCGTTGGACTAGTAACCGGAAGGTTGCAAGTTCAAATCCCCGAGCTGACAAGGTACAAATCTGTCGTTCTGTCCCTGAACAAGGCAGTTAACCCACTGGTCCTAGGCCGTCATTGAAAATAAGAATTTGTTCTTAACTGACTTGCCTAGTTAAATAAAGGTAAAAAATAAAAATAAATAACTGTAACTAAACTTCTACAAATGAGAGATCTTGAACCATAATCATATAACCGCCAGACAAAATGGTGAAGTCATGTTTTTATGAAGCATCGGTATGACATGGTTATCTGTAGATATACAGTATACGATATATCTAGAAGTCTGTGTAGGATATAATTATGCTAACCCCTGTGATTACTCAACATTTACGATAATGACGCCTCAATTATGGTCTGCTGTGATCTGCCAGAGATGATTTGGTTGGAGCAGATGGATCTGACATCATTAACAGCGGAACTGACATCATTAACAGTAGAACTGACATCATTAACAGTAGAACTGACATCATTAACAGTAGAACTGACATCATTAACGGTGGATCTGACATCATTACCAGTGGAACTGACATCAATAACAGTGGAACTGACATCATTAACGGTGGATCTGACATCATTAACAGTGGAACTGACATCATTAACGGTGGAACTGACATCATTAACGTTGGAACTGACATCATTACCAGTGGAACTGACATCATTAACAGTGGAACTGACATCATTAACGGTGGATCTGACATCATTACCAGTGGAACTGACTTCAATAACAGTGGAACTGACATCATTAACGGTGGATCTGACATCATTAACAGTGGAACTGACATCATTAACGGTGGAACTGACATCATTAACGTTGGAACTGACATCATTACCAGTGGAACTGACATCATTAACAGTGGAACTGACATCATTAACGGTGGAACTGACATCATTAACGGTGGAACTGACATCATTAACAGTGGAACTGACATCATTAACAGTTGAACTGACATCATTAACAGTGGAACTGACATCATTACCAGTGGGACTGACATCATTAACAGTGGAACTGACATCATTAACAGTGGAACTGATATCATGGCACTTTAGAATTAGAAGGGGCAAATCTCAATGACATTTCCTTGATTCCTCGTATCCTCTCTCCTCACCTCCTTCTCCAACCCCATTTGATGACAATTTTAGAGAGGAGGGACCTCTGTTCTTCTCATCTAATGGGTTTTGAGATGGAGGCAAGAAGAGAGGACGCTATGAATCAAGGAAATGCAATCGGGATCGGGATTCTCCAGAGGAGTCCAAATGTTCTTTAAAGGACCCCCCAGAGGAAGGTACTGCCACTATTTCAACATCATTTCCTGTCCTAGAGAGGAAATGCACATTTAGGTTCCACCTCCGAAGAATGACAAAGGCTTCTTATGCATATTCACTTGTTGGGTTTAGGAATTTCCCCATGGAGTTGATAGCCATCAACAAATAGGGCACTGACAGTTGTCAGTGTAGCTAGCTATCATGCTAACCTAATATAGCTAGCTAATGTTATCTGTTGATTTGCTCCATGGCTCAGGCAGCCTAGTGGACACAAGGCTCAGTCACCTAAGTGGACACAAGGCTCAGGCAGCCTAGTGGACACAAGGCTCAGTCACCTAAGTGGACACAAGGCTCAGGCAGCCTAGTGGACACAAGGCTCAGTCACCTAAGTGGACACAAGGCTCAGTCAGCTAAGTGGACACAAGGCTCAGGCAGCTAAGTGGACACAAGGCTCAGTCACCTAAGTGGACACAAGGCTCAGGCAGCCTAGTGGACACAAGGCTCAGTCACCTAAGTGGACACAAGGCTCAGTCAGCTAAGTGGACACAAGGCTCAGGCAGCTAAGTGGACACAAGGCTCAGGCAGCTAAGTGGACACAAGGCTCAGGCAGCTAAGTGGACACAAGGCTCAGGCAGCTAAGTGGACACAAGGCTCAGTCAGCTAAGTGGACACAAGGCTCAGGCAGCTAAGTGGACACAAGGCTCAGTCAGCTAAGTGGACACAAGGCTCAGGCAGCTAAGTGGACACAAGGCTCAGGCAGCCTAGTGGACACAAGGCTCAGGCAGCCTAGTGGACACAAAGCTGTTTATCTCATCTCAATCACGAGGAGGAATAACTTTGCAGTTGTTTTCTGATGAATAAACAATGCCATGCTGGTGGGTGGTAACGTTCAAATAAAACCAAAACGTAGGCTGAAAATAATTTGAACGTCTTTACAACGTCAGCAAAAAAATAGGAGTTGACCTCCAGCAGGCCACAAATGTGCATGTGTCTGTACAAACGGTCAGAAATAGACTCCATGAGGGTGGTATGAGGGCCCGATGTCCACAGGTGGGGGTTGTGCTTACAGCCCAACACCGTGCAGGACGTTTGGCATTTGCCAGAGAACACCAAGATTGGCAAATTCGCCACTGGCGCCCTGTGCTCTTCAAAGATGAAAGCAGGTTCACACTGAGCACATGAGCACATGTGACAGACGTGACAGAGTCTGGAGACGCCGTGGAGAACGTTCTGCTGCCTGCAACATCCTCCAGCATGACCGGTTTGGCGGTGGGTCAGTCATGGTGTGGGGTGGCATTTCTTTGTGGGGCCGCACAGCCCTCCATGTGCTCGCCAGAGGTAGCCTGACTGCCATTAGGTACCAGGATGAGATCCTCAGACCCCTTGTGAGACCATATGCTGACACATGCACATTTGTGGCCTGCTGGAGGTCATTTGCAGGGCTCTGGCAGTGCTCCTCCTTGCACAAAGGCGGAGGTAGCGGTCCTGCTGCTGGGTTGTTCCCCTCCTACGGCCTCCTCCATGTCTCCTGATGTACTGGCCTGTCTCCTGGTAGCGCCTCCATGCTCTGGACACTACGCTGACAGACACAGCAAACCTTCTTGCCACAGCTCGCATTGATGTGCCATCCTGGATGAGCTGAACTACCTGAGCCACTTGTGTGGGTAGTAGACTCCGTCTCATGCTACCACTAGAGTGAAAGCACCGCCAGCATTCAAAAGTGACCAAAACATCAGCCAGGAAGCATAGGAACTGAGAAGTGGTCTGTGGTCACCACCTGCAGAACCACTCCTTTATTGGGGGTGTCTTGCTAATTGCCCATAATTTCCACCTTTTGTCTATTCCATTTGCACAACAGCATGTGAAATTTATTGTCAATCAGTGTTGCTTCCTAAGTGGACAGTTTGATTTCACAGAAGTGTGATTGACTTGGAGTTACATTGTGTTGTTTAAGTGTTCCCTTTATTTTTTTGAGCAGTGTAGTTCATTGAACCAGCATGGGAAACTGTGTTTAAACCATTTACAATGAAGATTTGTGAAGTTATTTGGATTTTTACAAATTATCTTTGAAAGACATGGGCCTGAAAAAGAGACGTTTCTTTTTTTGCTGAGTTTATGTACAGTTGAAGTCAGAAGTTTACAAGTTTACATACACTTAGGTTGGAGTCATTAAAACTAGTTTTTCAACCACTCCACAAATTTATTGTTAACAAACTATAGTTTTAGCAAGTCGGTTAGGACATCTACTTTGTGCATGACACAAGTCATTTTTCCAACAATTGTTTACAGACATATTATTTCACTTATAATTCACTGTATCACAATTCCAGTGGGTCATACACTAAATTAGCTGTGCTTTTAAACAGCTTGGAAAATTCCAGAAAATGATGTCATGGATTTAAAAGCTTCTGACAGGCTAATCTACATAATTTGAGTCAATTGGAGGTGTACCTGTGGATGTATTTCAAGGCCTACCTTCAAACTCAGTGCCTCTTTGCTTGACATCATAGGAAAATCAAAAGAAATCAACCAAGACCTCAGAAAGAAGAAATTGAAGACCTCCACAAGTCTGGTTCAACCTTGGGAGAAATTTCCAAACGCCTGAAGGTACCACGTTCATCTGTACAAATAATAGTACGCCAGTATAAACACCATGGGACCACGCAGCCGTCATACCGCTCAGGAAGGAGACACGTTCTGTCTCCTAGAGATGAACGTATTTGGTGCGAAAAGTGCAAATCAATCCCAGAACAACAGCAAAGGACCCTGTGAAGATGCTGGAGGAATCATGTACAAAAGTATCTATATCCACAGTAAAACGAGTCCTATATTGATATAACAGGAAGGGCCACTCAGCAAGGAAGAAGCCACTCCTCCAAAATCGCCATAAAAAAGCCAGACTACGGTTTGCAACTGCACATGGGGGCAAAGATCGTACTTTTTGGAGAAATGTCCTCTGGTCTAATGAAACAAAAATAGAACTGTTTGGCCATAATGACCATCATTATGTTTGGAGGAAAAAGGGGGAGGATTGCAAGCCGAAGAACACCATCCCAACCGTGAAGCACGGGGGTGGCAGCATCATGTTGTGGGGGTGCTTTGCTGCAGGAGGGACTGGTGCACTTCACAAAATGGATGGCATCATGAGGCAGGAAAAATATGTGGATATATTGAAGCAACATCTCAAGACGTCAGTCAGGAAATTAAAGCTTGGTCGCAAATGGGTCTTCCAAATGGACAATGACCCCAAGCATACTTCCAAAGCTGTGGCAAAATGGCTTAAGGACAACAAAGTCAAGGTATTGGAGTGGCCATCACAAAGCCTTGACCTCAATCCCATAGAACATTTGTGTGCAGAACTGAAAAAGCATGTTGCGAGTAAGGAGGCCTACAAACCTGACTCAGTTACACCAGCTCTATCAGGAGGAATGGGCCAAAATTCACCCAACTTACTGTAGGAAGCTTGTGGAAGGCTACCCAAAACGTTTGACCCAAGTTAAACAATTTAAAGGCAATGCTACCAAATACCAATTGAGTGTATGTAAACTTCTGACTCACTGGGAATGTGATGAAAGAAATAAAAGCTGAAATAAATCATTCTCTCTACTATTATTCTGACATTTCACATTCTTGAAATAAAGTGGTGATCCTAACTGACCTAAGACAGGGAATTTTTACTAGGATTATATGTCAGGAATTGTGAAAAACTGAGTTTAAATGTATTTGGCTAAGGTGTATGTAAACTTCCGTCTTCAACTGTATATAGAGTGGGGCAAAAAAGTATTTAGTCAGCCACCAATTGTGCAAGTTCTCTCACTTAAAAAGATGAGAGAGGCCTGTCATTTTCATCATAGGTACACTTCAACTATGACAGACAAAATGAGAAAAAGAAATCCAGAAAATCACATTGTAGGATTTTTAATGAATTTATTTGCAAATTATGGTGGAAAATAAGTATTTGGTCACCTAGAAACAAGCAAGATTTCTGGCTCTCACAGACCGGTAACTTCTTCTTTAAGAGGCTCCTCTGTCCTCTACTCGTTACCTGTATTAATGGCACCTGTTTGAACTTGTTATCAGTATAAAAGACACCTGTCCACAACCTCAAACAGTCACACTCCAAACTCCACTATGGCCAAGACCAAAGAACTGTCAAAGGACACCAGAAACAAAATTGTAGACCTGCACCAGACTGGGAAGACTGAATCTGCAATAGGTAAGCAGCTTGGATTGAAGAAATCAACTGTGGGAGCAATTATTAGGAAATGGAAGACATACAAGACCACTGATAATCTCCCTCGATCTGGGGCTCCACGCAAGATCTCACCTCGTGGGGTCAAAATGATCACAAGAACGGTAAGCAAAAATCCCAGAACCACATGGGGGACCTAGTGAATGACCTGCAGAGAGCTGGGACCAAAGTAACAAAGCCTACCATCAGTAACACACTACGCCGCCAGGGACTCAAATCCCGCAGTGCCAGACGTGCCCCCCTGCTAAGCCAGTACATGTCCAGGCCCGCCTGAAGTTTGCTAGAGAGCATTTGGATGATCCAGAAGAAGATTGGGAGAATTTCATATGGTCAGATGAAACCAAAATATAACTTTTTGCTAAAAACTCAACTCGTCGTGTTTGGAGGACAAAGAATGCTGAGTTATATCCAAAGAACACCATACCTACTGTGAAGCATGGGGGTGGAAACATCATGCTTTGGGGCTGTTTTTCTGCAAAGGGACCAGGACGACTGATCCGTGTAAAGGAAAGAATGAATGGGGCCATGTATCGTGAGATTTTGAGTGAAAACCTCCTTCCATCAGCAAGGGCATTGAAGATGAAACGTGGCTGGGTCTTTCAGCATGACAATGATCCCAAACACACCGCTCGGGCAACAAAGGAGTGGCTACGTAAGAAGCATTTCAAGGTCCTGGAGTGGCCTAGCCAGTCTCCAGATCTCAACCCCATAGAAAATCTTTGGAGGGAGTTGAAAGTCCGTGTTGCCCAGCAACAGCCCCAAAACATCACTGCTCTAGAGGAGATCTGCATGGAAGAATGGGCCAAAATACCAGCAACAGTGTGTGAACCTTGTGAAGACTTACAGAAAACGTTTGACCTCTGTCATTGCCAACAAAGGGTATATAACAAAGTATTGAGATAAACTTTTGTTATTGACCAAATACTTATTTTCCACCATAATCTGCAAATAAATTCATTAAAAATCCTACAATGTGATTTTCTGGAATTTTTTTTCTCATTTTGTCTGTCATAGTTGAAGTACCTATGCTGAAAATTACAGGCCTCATCTTTTTTAAGTGGGAGAACTTGCACAATTGATGGCTGACTAAATACTTTTTTGCCCCACTGTATGTATATATATGTAATATATATCCTTCACTCCACGGTCCAACTCATCCCAAACCATCTCATTTGAGTTGAGGTTGGGTGATTGTGGAGGCTAGGTCATCTGATGCAGCACTCCATCACTCTTCTTCTTGGTCAAATAGCCCTTACACAGCCTGGTGGTGCGCAAACCAGATGGGATGCCGCATCGCTGTTGAATGCTGTGGTAGCCATGGTGGTTAAGTGTGCCTTGAACTCTAAATACATCACCATCACTGTCACCAGCAAAGCACCCCCACACCACCTCCTACATGCTTCATGGTGGGAACCACACATGCAGAGATCTTCCGTTCACCTACTCTGCATCTCACAAAGACAAGGCGGTTGGAACCAAACATCTCAAATTTGGACTCATCTGACCAAAGGATAGATTTCCACTGGTCTAATGTCCATTGCTCGTGTTTCTTGGCCAAAGCAAGTCTCTTCTTATTATTGGTGTCCTTTAGTAGTGGTTTCTTTGCAGCAATTTGACCATGAAGGCCTGATTCACGCAGTCTTTGAACAGTTGATGTTGAGATGTGTCTGTTACTTGAACTCTGTGAAGAATATATTTGGGCTTCTATCTGAGGTGTAGTTAACTGTAATGAACTTGTCCTCTACAGCAGAGGTAACTCTGGGTCTTCCTTTCTTGTGGCGGTCCTCATGAATGCCAGTTTCATCATAGCGCTTGATGGTTTTTGCGTCTGCACTTGAAGAAACTTTCAAAGTTCTTGAAATCTTCCAGATTACTTTAAGACATGAAGGTCAGTCAATGTTGGACTGTCGTTTCTCTTTGCTTATTTGAGCTGTTCTTGCCATAATATGGACCTGGTCTTTTACCAAATATGGCTATCTTCTGTATACCACCCCTACCTTGTCACAACACAACTGATTGGCTCAAATGCATTAAGAAGGAAAGAAATTCTACAAATGAACTTTTAACAACACACACCTGTTAATTGAAATGCATTCCAGGTGACTACCTCATGAAGCTGGTTGAGAGAATGCCAAGAGTGTGTGAAGCTGTCATCAAGGCAAAGGGTGGCCACTTCGAAGAATCTAAAATCTAAAATCTATTTTGATTTGTTTAACACTTTTTTGGTTACTACATGATTCCATATGTGTTATTTCATAGTTTTGATGTTTTCACTATTATTCTACAATGTCGAAAATAGTCAAAAAATTAAAAAAAACCTTGAATGAGTAGGTGTGTCCACACTTTTCACTGGTATTGTATATTTTTTATCTTTATCTTTCACTCTGCATTGTTGGAAAAGTACCCATAAGACCCACTTTGGTTTCCATGAAAGAAACTGGATCATGCAGGGAGTTGTTGATTGGTTTGGTAGTTGGGTTGGAGTTTTGCCTCTAAATAAAGGTTTTACCTCCCTCTTGTGTTGAAAAGAAGGCACTTCTGGTCCAGGAGCTGGGAAAAAAGAACATCTTGACATATATTTTTGTAACATAGCCATATATTTTGGTAGCATAGCCATATATTCTGATAACATAGCCATATACTCTGTTAACATAGCCATATATTTTGTTAACATAGCCTACATTAATTTGATAACTTCTATTGCCAATGTTATGACCCTTATGCAGCATTTACATTGCAGATTCAATGATTCATTCAATAATTCAATGCTGATCAAGTCTCAAGTTTTTGCTCAACTGAGTTAGAATACCTCATAATAAACTGTCGACTACACTATTTACCAGGAGAATTTTCATCTATATTTTTCGTAGCTGTCTTTTTACCACCGCAAACCGGTGCAGTAAGACCGCACTCAAAGAGCACTAGGGCCATAAGCAAAGAAGAAAATTCTCATCCAGAAGCGGCGCTCCTAGTGGCCGGTGACATCAATGCAAGTCAACTGAAATCCGTTTTACCTCATTTGTACCAGCATGTCACCTGTGTAACTAGAGGCAGAAGAGCTCTATATCACTTTTACTCCACACACAGAAACACGTACAAGGCTCTTCCTCATCATCCATTTGGTAGTAAATCTGACCAGAATTCTATCCTCCTGATCCCTGCTTACAAGCAAAAACTCAAAACAGGAAGTACGAGTACATGTTAAGCTTCAGGACTGCTTCACTAGTACAGACAGGAATATGCTCCGGCTTCATTAATAAGTGCATCGACGACGTTGTCCCTACAGTGACCGTACGTACATATCCTAACCAGAAGCCAAATCATTAAAATCCAGACGGAAAATATTTACACAAGAAGCAACCTAATATCACACAGTCAAGTCTAGTCATTTAGTAAGTTCACCATTCTGCGATTCTCACTGTTAAACATCGCACAGTGTTCAACACAATGCTCTTTAAGTCATCATTTGATCTGATCAGTCAACACCTATTTTTTCTAAAGCAATCTGATATCATTTAATTTCAACAAGCAAAAATAAAACTGTACCATCTTCATGTTAAACAGGCAACATCCACACTGAACTAAAGGCTAGAGCTGCCTCTTTCAAGGAGAGGGACACTAATTCAAACGTTTATAAAAAAAAATCTTGCTACAACCTCAGACAAACCATCAAACAAGTAAAGCATAAATACAGGACTAAGATCAAAACCTACTATGCCAGCTCTGACGCTTGTCGGATGTGGCAGGGCTTTTAAAACAAACTATCACGGATTACAAAGGTAAACCCAGCCGTGAGCTCCCAGTGACTTGAGCCTACCAGACGAGCTAAATGCCTTCTATGCTTGGTTCGAGGCAAGCAATACTGAACCATGCATGAGAGCACCAGCTGCTCAGGACAACTTTGATCTTGCTCTCCGTAGCCCATGTGAGTAAGACCTTGAAACAGGTTGACATTCACAAGGCCGGGGGCCAGACGGATTACCAGGACGCATACTCAGAGCATGTGCTGACAAGCTGGCAGGCGTCTTCAAACCCTAGACCCACTCCGATTAACATACCGCCCCAACAGATCCACAGATGACGCAATCTCGATTGTACTCCACACTGGCCTCTCCCACCTGGACAAGAGGAACACCTACGTGAGGATGCTGTTCATTGACTACAACTCAGCGTTCAACAACATAGTGCCCTCAAAGCTCATCAATAAGCTAAGGACCCTGTGACTAAACACCTCCCTCTGCAACTGGGTCCTGAAAATCCTGACGGGCCGCCCCCAGGTGGTGAGGGAAGGCAACAACACATCTACCATGCTGACCCTCAACACAGGAGCCCCTCAGGGATGCGTGCTTAGTCCCTCATGTACTCCATATTCACCCACGACTGCGTGGCCACGCACGACTCCAACACCATCATTAAGTTTACTGACGACACAACGGTGATAGTCCTGATCACCGACGATGATAAGACCGCCTAAAGAGAGGAGGTCAGTGACCCGGCAGTGTGGTGACAGGACAACAACCTCTCCCTCAACGAGGAGCTGATCGTGGACTACAGGAAATGGAGGACCGAGCACTCCCCCATCCACATCGACGGGGCTGTAGTGGAGCAGGTAGTGTACTTCGGAATTCCTGTGTGTCCACATCACTAAGTTTGGAACCAACAGGACCCTGAACTGATTCTACCCCTAAGCCATAAGACTACTAAATAGCTAACTAAATAGCTAACCAAATAGCTAGGCAAATAGCTAACCAAATAGCTAACCAAATAGCTAACTAAATAGCAAACCAAATAGCTAAGCAAATAGCTAACCAAATAGCTAACTGAACTATCTGTATTGACCAAGTTGTCGTAACTCATTGTGTATTTATTCCACATGTTATCATGTTTTCTATAGTTTCCTCTCTGCCTTGTTGAGAAGTGCTCATAAATGGCCGTAAGTTTCACTGTAATTCTACAACATTTATTTGATGTAACACTAGATATTTATTATTCACTGGATTCTTGATATAGCTCACGCTAATATATTGACCGCTGTACATAGAATTCCTAATCAAATGTACGTAATGTTACACCATGGATTGTTAATTGGACATTTCTTGATTTCTTGTTGTTATTTCAGTTTTTTTTGTAATTTTTTGTATTATTTGTGTACCTGTGTGATATTTTATTGCATTATTAGTAACTAGTAACATAAGCATTTCGCTGCACCCTCTATAACATCTGCTAAACTGCGACTAATAAACTTTGATTTGATGTGATTTTGATTCATGATGGCGTAACAAAAAAGGATGTCATCGTTTTCAACGACTAAAAGTTGGCGCCGAAAAGTTTAATTTGACCATGACCAAACCGGCTTTTGTTCTTCTTCTATGGTATAATGGTGGTCCGTGTAACGGCATTCCTCCTCCTCTTCATACGAAGAGGAGGAGTAGTGATTCGACCAACGTGCAGCGGGTTGTGAATACATAATGATTTATTAGACAAACGACGAAACACGAAAACAAACACTTGGAAAGATTTACAAAATAACAAAACAATGTAGACTGACCTGAACTTAAGAACTTACATGTAACACGAAGAACGCAAGAACAGGGAAAAACAGACTACACAAAAACCGAACGAACAAACATACCGAAACAGTCCCGTGTGGCGCAACATACACAGACACGGAAGATAACCACCCACAACAAACAGTGTGAAACAACCTACCTTAATATGACTCTCAATTAGAGGAAACGCCAAACACCTGCCTCTAATTGAGAGCCATACCAGGCAACCCATTAACCCAACATAGAAAACACATAACATAGACTACCCACCCCAAATTCACGCCCTGACCAATTAAACACCAAAACAACAGAAAACAGGTCAGGAACGTGACAGTCCGCAAACAAATGCTGTACCACCACCTACTGGATGGTGTGAAAACGGAAAAATAATAGGGGAAAAACACGTTCCAAAAGTAAACTAAAATAAATAAGTCCGATTCAAATGTCTATTCAGATCCCTACAGAGGCTCGGATGTCTGAGAGGAGGGAACCACTTCATTCGGTATTCCCTGCAACATTTTGGCCATGAAGATCCAAAAATATCTTCACCATCTTCACAATGATATCTAGTTTCTTCCATTTTTATTAGTTTGTCCAGTACAATGTATCACTTGCGCAATAAACAAAACAAAGTCCGCCTTCTTCACTATTAGTATTTCATGATCCCCTGATTAACAGCATTTCACTAAAGGCCGTTCGTAAAATTGAATAAATGCAGAGTCAGGCGCAGGACACAGTTCTGAGTAATAATCCAAGATTTACTCAATAAAAGGTAAGATTCCAACAAGGAACGTATACAATAAACAAAAGCACGAACAACGAGAACCCACACGATAAACAATAACGCACAAAACAGAGAGGGAAGCCAGAGGGTTAAATAAGGAACATAAATTAATAGAATAGAAATCAGGTGTGTATAATGAAGACAAAACCAAACGAAAATGAAACATGGATCGGTGGCGACTAGAAAGCCGGTGACGGTGACTTCGAACAGCCGAACGCCACCCGAACAAGGAGAGGGACCAACTTCGGCGGAAGTAGTGACAGCTGTGGGGCATCCATTATCATCTCCACTCGCTCCTTCAGCTATTTGTACTGCCTCCACATAGGAGACGTGTTGGATAGCCCTGATCCTAGCTACTGCAACCTCCTTCACCCTTACACTCTGTGAACTCAGGAACTGGTTCCCGCCACAATTGCAGGACATTGCTTCCATAGACTCTTTACCAACGCATACATTGCTGCTTATCTGGAAACTAAACCCCTTTATTCAGTAGCCTATAGTGTTGCTTGATCTGATCGCTTAGCTGTGGAATTCAAGCCCTCGTCATATTGTTTTTTAATCTCAAACAGCCGGTTTACTAGCACATAATAAAAAACACAAAAGTTACCACATACATTATATTAATATTATATTATATTTTTCTGACCTGTTCCTTCTCCATATGAGAAAGCATTAATAGCCCTTGACTTATTCCACATTTTGTTGTGTTACAGCTTGAATTCAGAAAGGATTAAAAAAATGTTTTTCGCTCACCCATCTATACAAAATACCCCATAATGACAAAGTGAAATGTTTTTGAAATATTCCTTTGGCGAACATTTGCCAGGTGTCCAAACTGTTTACAAATCTAACACTGCAGCATTTTTATGCACATATGGTCCTACAGCATATCTCACATAACCAAGTTTTTCAGAACAACAGCAAAGGACCTTGTGAAGATGCTGGAGGAAACAGGTACAAAAGTATCTATATCTACAGTAAAACGAGTCCTATATTGACATAACCTGAAAGGCCGCTCAGCAAGGAAGAAGCCACTCCTCCAAAACCGCCATAAAAAAAGCCAGACTACGGTTTGCAACTGCACATGGGGACAAAGATCGTACTTTTTGGAGAAATGTCCTCTGGTCTAATGAAACAAAAATAGAACTGTTTGGACATAATGACCATCGTTATGTTTGAAGGAAAAAGGGGAAGCTTGCAAGCCGAAGAACACCATCCCAACCGTGAAGCACGGGGGTGGCAGCAGCATGTTGTGGGGGTGCTTTGCTGCAGGAGGGACTGGTGCACTTCACAAAATGGATGGTATCATGAGGTAGGAAAATGTTGTGGATATATTAAAGCAACATCTCAAGACATCAGTCACTAAACAATACAACACTAAACAATACAGTTACTGCACTATAACGGTGACAAACGGTGCCCACAAACTGTTAGAGCTGACATAAAGCTGTCCCAACAGCAGAGCTTTCTATTCAGAACAATGGAGTGTATCCTTACCACTGTTACAGCGGAGCCTTGTCTGGCAGTTCGTTCAGTCTCAATTACTGCCTTTTTAAAAAAACATAGCTGATATGGTTGACTTGCTTAAACAAATGTTTTCTACTGACACTCCTTGTGGATTTTTGTATGGGTTTTTATTTCATTTTTCTACATTGTAGAATAAAAGTGAAGACATCAAAACTATGAAATAACACATATGGAACCATATAATAACCAAAAAGGTGTTAAACAAATCAAAATATATTTTATATTTGAGATTCTTCAAATAGCCACCCTTTGCCTTGATAACAGCTTTGCACTCTTGGCATTCTCTCAACCAGCTTCACGGCGCAACTAGAGAATATTACCAATGCCTACACTCTGTAATTTCTTCTGACTACCCCACCATTGTATTTTATAAACTGCCTGACCCCAGAAAGAGTAGCTGCTGCTTTGGCAGGAAATAATGGGGATCCATAATAAACCCCAGGAAGAGTAGCTGCTGCTTTGGCAGGAAATAATGGGGATCCATAATAAATACAATTACCATCACAGAAAGCACTGAGCTAGGCTGAAACGCCTGCATGTTGGAGCTGCCTTACTCAAGAAAGCAAGAAAGAGACCATGTATGTGACTTTATTCACTCAATAAATTCGTTTTTACATTGTTTGCAAACTGATATGTGACACAAATTAACAAAAACAGGTGGGGCTCTGAATGACGGGTTGCCACTGGAAATAGACATCAAAGTCGACAAACTGTACAAACAATTATCTAGGCTAAGTAAAACAAAAGCATTTTTTTTTATCTGCTGATCTGCTAACTAGCAAACTAAAGTGTAGTCAGTGGCTAGCTAAGACAGAGAAATGGGACGTAAGAAGTTCATGGATTGGACACGACATACTGTACAACAATTATCTAGGCTAAGTTAAACAAAATTATTTGTTTATCTACTGCACTGCTAACTAGCAAACTAAAGTGTAGTCAGTGGCTAGCTAAGACTGGTTGTGTCTAAACTTGACACTTACGTTCGAGTTCTGCTTTTAGAATACGAAGACTGCATTGAAAAGACGGGTCTAGATGGTCTGATTGTGTTCAGATCTGGCTGGCCACTTCAGGTGGTGGTGATGCGTGCAGATTGTCTGCAGATTTCACCTCTGTCTGGACTCAAATCAAGCTACCGAAATGCACATAAAGCGGGCGATGTCATCAGCACTCGTCCTACAAGTCTTCAGAAAACGTGTGTTTTGAGACCGAGAGGCACTTTTTCATTAACATTGGAGAAAACAAGTTCCTAGGCATGTGAGGAGCGTGTTCGCTGGACTCATAAGTGCCAGCCAGCTAGCTAATATGTAGAATTTTTTGGGGGGTTTGGCTTGAGTTATGCTAACCTATTTTACAAACCCTTTAGCGTTGCTTGCTAGCTACAGAGGTTAGCTGGCTAGTTAGCTACAGTAGTTAGCTACAGAGGTTAGCTGGCTAGTTAGCTACAGTGGTTAGCTGGCTAGTTAGCTACAGTAGTTAGCTACAGAGGTTAGCTGGCTAGTTAACTACAGTAGTTAGCTACAGAGGTTAGCTGGCTAGTTAGCTACAGTAGTTAGCTACAGAGGGTAGCTGGCTAGTTAGCTACAGTAGTTAGCTACAGAGGGTAGCTGGCTAGTTAGCTTCAGTAGTTAGCTACTGCCATCAGTTGTTGTTGTGTTATTATCATATTGTAATGAAACAGCAGGGAGCAGGTCTCGAACCCTCGACCTCCTAGCCCGAGGTCCGGCGCGCTATCGACTGTGCCGCAAAAGCATGCTCCAGCGGCAGAGTCGATTTCCGCGCTTATAAACACAGGGTCGTTACACTATTATGCCTATTCCACCGTTTGTAGAATGCATAATGGCATTTGAATATAACGCGGGAAAAGGGAATCTGGACACAATGGACACATTTACATGTAGATGCATGACGTGTTCGGAAATCCATGATCAGAACTCTGATCAGAAAACTAAAGCTGCATGAACGAACGGTCAAGTCTAGACACGGCGAGGACATAAGAAGTTCATGGATTGGACACAGGTCTCTGATCTCGCAGGTGAACGGTAGCTAACAGTGTCGGGCAGAGATGACGTGCAGGAGCTTCCTGCGGGAAGTTGTAGTCTTGCTGAGGTCTTATCTGTTGTTAATTAGCATTTAGAATTGTTGAGAGCAAATTGAGGTGAATATATTGATAAAACTCACCTTATCCGAGAGAGAATTACATGGTTATCAAAACGTCACGCCAGGGTGAGACTACACCAAACACAGACCAGGTTATCAAAACGTCACGCCAGGGTGAGACGACACCAAACACAGACCAGGTTATCAAAACATCACACCAGGGTGAGACGACACCAAACACAGACCAGGTTATCAAAACATCACACCAGGGTGAGACGACACCAAACACAGACCAGGTTATCAAAACATCACGCCAGGGTGAGACGACACCAAACACAGACCAGGTTATCAAAACGTCACGCCAGGGTGAGACGACACCAAACACAGACCAGGTTATCAAAACGTCACGCCAGGTTGAGACGACACCAAACACAGACCAGGTTATCAAAACGTCACACCAGGGTGAGACGACACCAAGCACAGACCAGGTTATCAGAACATCACGCCAGGGTGAGACTCCCCCAAACACAGACCTTATATGAAGTAGTTCTAAAATCCCAGACTTAAAAATGAATCGTGGAAAAACTATTGGAACCATTGCCGGGTTTTACCGCTAGGTTTTATGGGTATTATGACAGTGTCTACTGTGCCTGACTATAAACAGTTATTTTTCCTGAAATGTACAAGGTCCTTTTTTTGTTTTTTTCAGGCTGCGTTTCAAACTTAAAGTAGACAGCCCTCAGCCCTTGGGGGAATCCCCGCGCCCATATTTGTCATAGGTCCAAATGATTAGCCAAGCAAGGGAGGTTTGCGATGTAGGCCCCTCAGCCCTTGCTTTTAATGGAGTTTGAGATGGTACACTTATGTTCACTTCGGAACCTGAAACGCCCCATAATTCAATTAGCGATGATTGTACATCCGCTAAGAAAAGTCAGCCAAAACTTAAAACCTCAACGTCAATATGGAGTCAACATACAAGTGTTAGTAAAAACGAATGTAAATACGTACAAAATGGTGCTATTAATGCACAAACACATCTCATTAAAAGTAATTATGTTTTTGTTTGGTTATCTTTTGGAAATTGTAGAAATATTTTTTTTTCCTTCTTTAGAAGTTCCAGCTAGGCAGGCTAACATTATGTAGCGACCCGCACAGACAGCTGTGTGTTATGTGTTAGGCTAGTACCCAGTGTTCGCGGGGTCCGACATGTCAATCAACCTGCTATCTGCCAATCACGGGAATGCCTGGAATGTTCTGATGCCGGGCATCGTGGTGGTTGGCGGAGTGGCGTGGAGGGGGGTTGGGCAGGGGGGTGGAGCATTGGAAGTTAAGACCAGGTTTAGCCATTGTTCTCTCTCTTACGTCTGCGTTTCACAAGATAAGGTCACGGTTGGCTTGTGGGTTATCTGTCATTTATTTGGCCTGGGCTACGGCCAAACAGTAGCCTGTGTAAAGTTGGTTTAATAAACCGTCCATTCGCAAACTCAATCCCCTGTCTGGACAATTGTTCATTTATGATCTAGTCAGGTCATTACAATTAGTTAGCTAATAAATTTGCTAGCTATCATACAGTAGGCGTATATTAATAATTATATATCTAATATAAGTAGACATGCAATCATACCTGACTGCAACGCCTATAAAGCATCCACAAGCTACCTGAAAACACAATCATTGCGGGATGAACGAGTGACGAAATTCCGGGCAAGGGGGATCCATTAAAAAAAAAAATCCTTCCTCTCTCGCCCTGCAAGTGCATACTCGTCAGACGTCATTGAACGTCATCGGGAGTGTCCACTTAATTTGAGGGCTGAGGGGAGAGGGTGTGTCTAAAGTGTTTGGACTGTAGCCTTAGTTTCTTATTCATTACCTCGTCCAGCTGGCGGAGGTAATGCAACCATTAACATTGGCTGCCAACCCCATGTTAAACCCCATCGAAGAAGAAGAAGAAGAAACCCCCCTGTCACATGACGTGGAGGTCTACAGTCCGACCGACGAGAAAGTGGCGGAATTTGAGGAGCTACGGGTAGGCAAACAATAACGATAGGCTGCTGCACAAGGGTTGATTTCGCTATTTTATAAATGTGTAGTGTCCGTTTAAGGTTTACAGGCGCTGGATTTTGCTTTATGTAGACGGGAAAAACATGTATAAACTGTGAGATAAGGCATGTCTGTTGTACCTAGATAACATGCCGCTTCCTAACAACAATTAGCCATCGGGTTAGTAAAGCCATATCACTAAATAGTTTAGTAACTAGCTAATATAGCTAAACATCGTTATACTGCATATAACAGGCAACGTGTTATCTGTTAGCTATATTGACATTCAAAATGTGTGAACTAGCATAGCTAGCTAGCTAACGTTACTATTATTTCCAGTGTATGCTAGTTACGTTAGCAAGATATGGACAGCTGTTGGCTAACTACACATTGGTATAAAATAAGGCCGGGTACTTTCAGAGGATTTGAGCTTGTAGACAAGGTTTTTCAGGCTGCCATTATTTACTTTGCAAACATTACTGTAATAGAATAATCAAATAAGGTATTTTAGTTAGCTACATGAAAGCTAACATGTATAGCTAGCTAGCCAACGTTAACTAGCTACCAATCGATTCAGAGGTGTATTTATTTACCGATTCTGTTGAAAAACGTTTTGCTTACAAACAAACAAACAAAAAAAACAGTTTACTCAGAGCTCTTCAACGTTACCTAAAAGCTTTTGGGTTTATAAATGGAAGTTGTAAAATATTTTAATTGTATGGTTTCCATGCGTTGCCATTCCAATCTGAGTAGTCTGCAAAGTATGTGGCACAAACTGAAGGTCTATAAATGATCGCTTCTTCCATGCTCTTAAAGTGGCGTGAAGTCCCGATTTTCTTCCAGAAATGTATATTTGTTATTAAACTCGTCCCGCGTAAATTCGAAATATGAATAACGGCCCTTACGGCGTGAGTCGTTTTTACACGCGGTACCAGAATTCAATGCTGCTGTTCCTGAATTTGATTGTTGCATTTCGCCGCTATTCTCTACACCCCTCAATGTATAAATACCGCATAGTCTGCATCATATGCGGCTTTATACAGCTTTCTTCCTATAGTAGTAGTAGCAGTGAGTATCTATAGTATTATTGTATAATTATTATTGTCATCTATATGACTTGTATTATTATCTGAAAGAGGCTTTGGTATTAGCCTGTCTGAGGGGCTGTCCGTGTGAGAGGGCGGTAAACCTGAGGCCTTAATCCGGTGTATTTGATACGATAGTGGTATAAAAAAGTGAGAGCGGAGTATGAGCATGTTGTAACATATCCCGGCTAAGGCTGACATCCTAAATACTTGTACTTCATTTTTAAATTAATTTAATTTATCACCACTGGACAAGTAGCCTACAGATGCCTGCCTCGTCACCAAGTGAGGAAGATTTCTCATCCAACGCGGTTAGTATTATGGTTTGGAGAGGTTTTAGCCTGGTCGAGGCGCAGGATAATGAGAACGGGGTGATGGATAAAGTCATGTAAGCAACAAAGTGAGGTCCTTTGTGCGTGTGATCAGATTGAACGGTACGTGTAATCAGCTATATATTGTAACCAGAGACCGTGGTATGAGTGAATCGAGGTTGTAGATAACAGTTTTATCTTAAACAATGGAGCTACACAGAATTATCTAGGTTTATGCTTTGGCGCCATCTACGGGCTGGATGCTACGTGGGTAAACCAGTTACCGTTCTCCTTCCAAAACGTGTTCACAAATATAAACTGCCAAGTATTACTAACTAGATAGTATATTCCTGGGAAAAGTCGATGTAATGTAACAACGCAAATTGTGCCCTTTAGTCGACATTATTCTACACATTAGGCTAAAGTTAGTTGAAATAATCAAATCATGTTTTCCCTAGCCAACAACCATTTGGCCAAATGATCAAACTGAACTGCGAGATTGTGTTACAAATTAAGCAATAACAAAAGTTAATTACATTTCTTCTGTTTTATTTCAGAAATGGAGCCCGGGTATCAATTCGCAGGGTTTTTTATTTTTATTCAGTTTATTAACTTCTGTGTTTGCCCCCCCCCCCCTTATTCAGTCTTAAACCCCCCCCCCCCCCATCATAGTAATATTTCCTCCATCATATCCCCCCACGATATCTTCCCCCATTTCCACCCCACATGCACCTGAAATGAAATGATTCCCCTTACACACAAACCCCACTAAAATGGTTTCAACCATTTGTCAACCCTTTTTTGCGCTACGGCTCTGTAGGTTTTGGTTGATCTGTGAGGAGTATATAACTTTTTTATTTACTTTGCAATTGGTCAAAAACTGAAGAAAAACTTGTCAAGTCATCTTCACATGCAGATTTGTAATTTTCTGAAAGTGGCCAAACTAAGTTGATATTTTCTGGGTAATGGGTAATTGTTTATTTGAGTCTTGTGCGGTGTTCAAAACAACCGGGAACTCTGGGGGGGGGTAAAATCATGGCATCAGTGCTCTTCAGGTCGGAGCTCTAGAAAGTTAATCAATTTCCCCCACTTATTTTTGAAAATCTAAGCAGTCGGAGATTTCCAAGTTCCCAGTTGTTTTGAATGCCTGCATCATAGTGAATGGCATTCTGGGATTAGGGAGTTTTCACTTGTCAATTATAAACAAACATGGCTGCCATCATAAAGAATGTAGCTGCTGTTAGCTTAGCTGACACATGTATTTTCTAAACAACATTACATGAGTACCTTGTGCTCACCAGAGATGTGGTACATTGTAAACAAGTCTAGCTGTTAGCCCTAAATACTTAATGTTTCGTTTTTTTTGTCAGCGTTATTTGCGACATACGTTCTGTTGCTACTGTACCAATCACATATTTGAGATTGTATGCTGCGAGGGCCACTCAACAATGATCACAAATATGTGATTGTACGTGTCAAAGTTTTGCAACAATAGGTGTAATGAATGCACCCCAGATGAGTTATTAGTCTCGCTAGGTTTGCTAGCTAAGTTGATCACACATTGATCAGTTGTTAGGACAGGGCTTTCCAACCCTAGTTGGAAAGAGCTACCCTGCTGTAGGTTTTTGCACCAACCCTAGTTGTAACTAACTTCATTCAGTTTATCAACCAGCGAATTATTAGAATCGGGTGCGCTAAAATTAGGGTTGGAGTGAAGACCTCCAGGAGGGTAGCTCTCCAGGAACAGGGTTTGAGTTAAAACCTCCAGGAGGGTATCTCTCCAGGAACAGGGTTTGAGTTAAAACCTCCAGGAGGGTATCTCTCCAGGAACAGGGTTTGAGTTAAAACCTCCAGGAGGGTAGCTCTCCAGGAACAGGGTTTGAGTTAAAACCTCCAGGAGGGTATCTCTCCAGGAGCAGGGTTGGAGTTTGATCTGGTCTAACTACTCCGGCCTTATTCTCAACATTTTAGATACTTAGCGGTCACATATAATAAGGATTGTAAGAAAAAAGGAAGTGCACACGTAACAGTGCTCAAGCATGGCCCATATCAGCCGGGGCTTTCCTCCTGTTCTGCTCTGCCGAGGGGCTTTCTTCCTGTTCTGCTCTGCCGGGGGGCTTTCCTCCTGTTCTTCTACACCTGCATTACTAGCTGTTTGGGGTTTTAGGCTGGGTTTCTGTACAGCACTTCGAGATATTAGCTGATGTACGAAGGGCTATATAAAATAAACTTGATTGATTGTCAAATCAAATCAAATTTATTAGTCACATACACATGGTTAGCAGATGTTAATGCGAGTGTAGCGAAATGCTTGTGCTTCTGGTTCCGACAATGCAGTAATAACAACAAGTAATCTAACCTAACAATTCCGCAACTACTAATATGTACATAAAGATATATGAATGAGTGATGGTACAGACGGCATAGGCAAGGTGCAGTAGATGGTATAGAGTACGGTATATACCTATGAGATGAGTACTGTAGGGTATGTAAACATAAAGTGGCATAGTTTAAAGTGGCTAGTGGTACATGTATTACATAAAGATGGCAAGATGCAGTAGATGATATAGAGTACAGTATATACATATACATAAGAGATGTGTAATGTAGGGTATGTAAACATTATATTAGGTGGCATTGTTTAAAGTGGCTGGTGGTACATTTTTACATAATTTCCATCAATTCCCATTTTTTAAGGTGGCTGGAGCTGAGTCAGTTTGTTGGCAGCGGCCGCTAAATGTTAGTGGTGGCTGTTTAACAGTCTGATGGCCTTGAGATAGAAGCTGTTTTTCAGTCTCTCGGTTCCTGCTTGGATGCACCTGTACTGACCTCGCCTTCTGGATGATAGCGGGGTGAACAGGTAGTGGCTTGGGTGGTTGTTGTCCTTGATGATCTTTATGGCCTTCCTGTGACATCGGGTGGTGTAGGTGTCCTGGAGGGCAGGTAGTTTGCCCCGGGTGATGCGTTCTGCCGACCTCACTACCCTCTGGAGAGCCTTACGGTTGTGTGCGGAGCAGTTGCCGTACCAGGCGGTGATACAGCCCGACAGGATGCTCTCGATTGTGCATCTGTAGAAGTTTGTGAGTGCTTTTGGTGACAAGCCGAATTTCTTCAGCCTCCTGAGGTTGAAGAGGCGCTGCTGCGCCTTCTTCACAACGCTGTCTGTGTGGGTGGACCAATTCAGTTTGTCCGTGATGTGTACACCGAGGAACTTAAAACTTTCCACCTTCTCCACTACTGACCCGTCGATGTGGATAGGGGGGAGCTCCCTCTGCTGTTTCCTGAAGTCCACAATCATCTCCTTTGTTTTGTTGACGTTGAGTGTGAGGTTATTTTCCTGACACCACACTCCGAGGGCCCTCACCTCCTCCCTGTAGGCCGTCTCGTCGTTGTTGGTAATCAAGCCTACCACTGTAGTGTCGTCCGCAAACTTGATGATTGAGTTGGAGGCGTGCATGGCCACGCAGTTGTGGGTGAACAGGGAGTACAGGAGAGGGCTCAGAACGCACCCTTGTGGGGCCCCAGTGTTGAGGATCAGCGGGGTGGAGATGTTGTTACCTACCCTCACCACCTGGGGGCGGCCCGTCAGGAAGTCCAGGACCCAGTTGCACAGGGCGGGGTCGAGGCCCAGGGTCTCGAGCTTGATGACGAGTTTGGAGGGTACTATGGTGTTAAATGCTGAGCTGTAGTCGATGAACAGCATTCTCACATAGGTATTCCTCTTGTCCAGATGGGTTAGGGCAGTGTGCAGTGTGGTTGCGATTGCGTCGTCTGTGGACCTATTGGGTCGGTAAGCAAATTGGAGTGGGTCTAGGGTGTCCGGTAGGGTGGAGGTGATATGGTCCTTGACTAGTCTCTCAAAGCACTTCATGATGACGGAAGTGAGTGCTACGGGGCGGTAGTCGTTTAGCTCAGTTACCTTAGCTTTCTTGGGAACAGGAACAATGGTGGCCCTCTTGAAGCATGTGGGAACAGCAGACTGGGCTAAGGATTGATTGAATATGTCCGTAAACACACCAGCCAGCTGGTCTGCGCATGCTCTGAGGACGCGGCTGGGAATGCCGTCTGGGCCTGCAGCCTTGCGAGGGTTAACACGTTTAAATGTTTTACTCACCTCGGCTGCAGTGAAGGAGAGCCCGCAGGTTTTGGTAGTGGGCCGTGACAGTGGCACTGTATTATCCTCAAAGCGGGCAAAAAAGGTACTTAGCCTGTCTGGGAGCAAGACATCCTGATCCGCGACGGGGCTGCTTTTCTTTTTGTAATCCGTGATAGACTGTAGACCCTGCCACATACCCCTTGTGTCTGAGCTGTTGAATTGCGATTCAATTTTGTCTCTGTACTGGGACTTAGCCTGTTTAATAGCCTTGCGGAGAGAATAGCTACACTGTGTGTATTCGGTCATGTTTCCGGTCACCTTGCCCTGGTTAAAAGCAGTGGTTCGCGCTTTCAGTTTCACGCGAATGCTGCCGTTAATCCACGGTTTCTGGTTTGGGAATGTTTTAATCGTTGCTCTGGGTACGACATCGTCAATGCACTTCCTAATGAACTCGCTCACCGAATCTGCATATTCATCACTGTTGTTGTTGGACGCCGTGCGGAACATATTCCAATCCGCGTGATCAAAGCAGTCTTGAAGCGTGGATTCAGATTGGTCGGACCAGCGTTGAACAGACCTGAGCGCGGGAGCTTGTAGTTTTAATTTCTGTTTGTAGGCTGGAATCAACAAAATGGAGTCGTGGTCAGCTTTTCCGAAAGGGGGGCGGGGGAGGGCCTTATATGCGTCGCGGAAGTTAGTATAACAATGGTCCAGAGTTCTGCCAGCCCTGGTAGCACAATCGATATGCTGATAGAATTTAGGGAGTTTTGTTTTTAGATTAGCCTTGTTAAAATCCCCAGCTACAATGAATGCAGCCTCAGGGTGTGTGGTTTCCAGTTTACAGAGAGTCAGATAGAGTTCGTTCAGGGCCATCGATGTGTCTGCTTGGGGGGGAATATATACGGCTGTGATTATGACCGAAGTGAATTCCCTTGGTAGATAATGCGGTCTACATTTGATTGTGAGGAGTTCTAGATCAGGTGAACAGAATGACTTTAGTTCCTGAGTGTTGTTATGATGGTCACACCACGTCTCGTTAATCATGAGGCATACCCCCCCGCCCCTCTTCTTACCAGAAAGATGTATGTTTCTGTCTGCGCGATGCGTGAAGAAACCAGCTGGCTGCACCGACTCCGTTAGCGTCTTTTCAGTTAGCCATGTTTCCGTGAAGCAGAGCACGTTGCAATCCCTGATGTCTCTCTCGAATGTTACCCGTGCTCGGATTTCATCGACCTTATTCTCAAGAGACTGGACATTGGCGAGTAGTATGCTAGGGAGTGGAGCGCGATGTGCTCGTCTCCGAAGCCTGACCAGGAGACCGCTACGTTTGCCCCTTTTTCGGCGTCGTGTAGCTTCGCCGGCTGGGATCAGGTCCATTGTATTGGGTGGAAGGCAAGACACTGGATCCGTTTCGGGAAAGTCATATTCCTGGTAGGAAGGGTGGTTAGTTGACGTTAATCGTATATTCAGTAGTTCCTCCCGGCTGTATGTAATGAAACTTAAGATCACCCGGGGTACCAATGTAAGAAATAACACATAGAAAAACAAAATACTGCATATTTTCCAAGGAACGCGAAGCGAGGCAGCCATCCTGTTCGGCGCCGGAAGAAGGATTGTTCTGCTCTGCCGGGGGGCTTTCTTCCTCTTCTGCTCTGCCGGGGGGCTTTCTTCCTCTTCTGCTCTGCCGGGGGGCTTTCTTCCTCTTCTGCTCTGCCGGGGGGCTTTCTTCTGCTCTGCCGGGGGGATTTCCTCCTGTTCTGCTCTGCCGGGGGGCTTTCTTCCTCTTCTGCTCTGCCGGGGGGCTGTGGGTGTAGTATGTGGGAGGGATGGGACTTCAAATCACACATGGGGGGGGGGGGGGGGGGGGGGGGATATTATCAAATGTATCATCTAAATAGTTGTATTCTGGGTAGTTTCACAATGTCAGTTCACCATTAAGTTCTAAAATACATGTTTTGTGTGTGTGCTTTTAAATAGTTGATAACCTGGCTGTGCCATGTAAGGATAAAATTACCTTTAGTCATTATAAACATCTTTTGTTCAAATATTTTCTTGAATATATTGCCTAGATGTGACAAGTTGTGCTATATATCAGTATTAATTTAAAAGCTAGCTTTTACACTTGCGTCCTCGTTAGTCTACATAGTTTTCCATTTATAAACACATTTTACAATTTCAAAATGCCGCTAATTAATAATTTGAATGAAATATAATATGGCATGAGAACCTGAGTTTTCCTTTAGTGGCAAGACGACTAGCCTCGTCATTCTTTACACTGTTTAAACAGACGACTAGCCTCGTCATTCTTTACACTGTTTAAACAGACGACTAGCCTCGTCATTCTTTACACTGTTTAAACAGACGGCTAGCCTCGTCATTCTTTACACTGTTTAAACAGACGGCTAGCCTCGTCATTCTTTACACTGTTTAAACAGACGGCTAGCCTCGTCATTCTTTACACTGTTTAAACAGACGGCTAGCCTCGTCATTCTTTACACTGTTTAAACAGACGGCTAGCCTCGTCATTCTTTACACTGTTTAAACAGACGGCTAGCCTCGTCATTCTTTACACTGTTTAAACAGACGGCTAGCCTCGTCATTCTTTACACTGTTTAAACAGACGGCTAGCCTCGTCATTCTTTACACTGTTTAAACAGACGGCTAGCCTCGTCATTCTTTACACTGTTTAAACAGACGGCTAGCCTCGTCATTCTTTACACTGTTTAAACAGACGGCTAGCCTCGTCATTCTTTACACTGTTTAAACAGACGGCTAGCCTCGTCATTCTTTACACTGTTTAAACAGACGGCTAGCCTCGTCATTCTTTACACTGTTTAAACAGACGGCTAGCCTCGTCATTCTTTACACTGTTTAAACAGACGGCTAGCCTCGTCATTCTTTACACTGTTTAAACAGACGGCTAGCCTCGTCATTCTTTACACTGTTTAAACAGACGGCTAGCCTCGTCATTCTTTACACTGTTCAAACAGATGAACATTGCTGCCTTACATTGACATGTGTATCCTCATGTCTTCCAGAGCATGGTATCCCGTTTCGGAGTGTCTGAGCTACACGTGTTACTGGGCTTCACCGGGCGAAAAACACGAGCGGTCGCAAGCACCCCCTAAAGAACGCCTTCTGCAGTCCAGCCCACAATCAAGGAACATAATCAACGGTTCCCACCCCAGGGCGGTAGACGATAGTCTCCCTGACTCGGCGTTCCATCAAGTCAACATTCTTCTAGGCAGAGGAAGGTGTTGGTGTTACCGTGGTGAGTTGGCGTTACCGTGGTGAGTTCTGACCTCGGTGACCTGTCTCCCTGGTCTCTGATTCGCTGGTGCTCAACGAGGAGACCAAATAAGGAGTTGAGGATGAACCTCCAGCAGCCCGCCCCTCTCATCCCCCCTGTCCACCCAGACATCCAGATGAAGTCCCTGCCGTTCTACGACGTGTTGGACATTCTCGTCAAACCCTCCAGCCTGGGTCAGTGTCTCTCTGGTAAATCAATCTACGTGGACCTCTACCATATTACTAGGCAGGCTTTATGTTACTGGTGACGTGAATGATGACTGCTAGACTCTGATTAGGTTGTGGTTTGTTCATGTTGGTTCTCAATCTGTCTGTTTTCTTGGTGTCTATTCCATTTTTTTGAACCTGAAACCATCCTGTAGTCTCAAGTTGTCATAGATCCAGTGATTGTTGTTGTCAACATCATATCTTTCTGGATACTGGCCAGGCTTGACATTACTGACCAAAGAACTGCAATGAAGTGTCTGAATGTTTATTTGTTGTTGCATCGTGTCACAATCTGACGTCTTTTATTAGGAGCCAGTGCTGTTCAGAGGTACAACCAAGATAAGTACTTCATCTTCGCCTTAACGCCTCAACAAGTCAGGGAGGTGTGCATCTCCAGGTATGGCCTCCTCCATTTGGCTCTGCTCTATGCCCTGCTATACTCCTGCCCTGCTATACTCCTGCCCTGCTATACTCTAGCGTACTCTGCTATACTCTACCCTCACTAGCGTACCCTAGCGTACTCTACCCTAGCGTACTCTACCCTAGCGTACTCTACTCTAGCGTACCCTGCTATACTCTACCCTAGCATACTCTACCCTAGCATACTCTACTCTAGCGTACTCTGCTATATTCTACCCTACTCTGCTATATTCTACTCTACTCTAGCGTACCCTGCTATACTCTACTCTAGCGTACTCTGCTATATTCTACCCTACTCTAGCGTACTCTGCTATATTCTACCCCACTCTAGCGTACCCTACTCTGCTATATACTCTACTCTAGCGTACCCTGCTATACCCTGCTAACTCTACTTGTATCCTACCCTACTGCACCCTATCCTACCCTGCTAACTCTACTGCACCCTATCCTACCCTGCTAACTCTACTGTACCCTACTGCACCCTATCCTACCCTGCTAACTCTACTGTACCCTACTGCACCCTATCCTACCCTGCTAACTCTACTGTACCCTACTGCACCCTATCCTACCCTGCTAACTCTACTGTACCCTACTGCACCCTATCCTACCCTGCTAACTCTACTGTGCTCTACTGCACCCTATCCTACCCTGCTAACTCTACTGTACCCTACTGCACCCTATCCTACCCTGCTAACTCTACTGTGCCCTACTGCACCCTATCCTACCCTGCTAACTCTACTGTGCTCTACTGCACCCTATCCTACCCTGCTAACTCTACTGTACCCTACTGCACCCTATCCTACCCTGCTAACTCTACTGTGCCCTACTGCACCCTATCCTACCCTGCTAACTCTACTGTACCCTACTGCACCCTATCCTACCCTGCTAACTCTACTGTACCCTACTGCACCCTATCCTACCCTGCTAACTCTACTGTACCCTACTGCACCCTATCCTACCCTGCTAACTCTACTGTGCCCTACTGCACCCTATCCTACCCTGCTAACTCTACTGTGCTCTACTGCACCCTATCCTACCCTGCTAACTACTGCACCCTATCCTACCCTGCTAACTCTACTGTACCCTACTGCACCCTATCCTACCCTGCTAACTCTACTGTGCCCTACTGCACCCTATCCTACCCTGCTAACTCTACTGTACCCTACTGCACCCTATCCTACCCTGCTAACTCTACTGTGCTCTACTGTACCCTACCCTACTGCACCCTATCCTACCCTGCTAACTCTACTGTGCTCTACTGCACCCTATCCTACCCTGCTAATTCTACTGTGCCCTACTGCACCCTATCCTACCCTGCTAACTCTACTGTGCTCTACTGCACCCTATCCTACCCTGCTAACTCTACTGTGCTCTACTGCACCCTATCCTACCCTGCTAACTCTACTGTACCCTACTGCACCCTATCCTACCCTGCTAACTCTACTGTACCCTACTCTACTGTACCCTACTCTACTGTACCCTACTCTACTGTACCCTACTCTACTGTACCCTACTCTACTGTACCCTACTCTACTGTACCCTATCCTACTGTACCCTACTCTACTGTACCCTATCCTACTGTGCTCTACCCTACTGCACCCTATCCTACCCTGCTAACTCTACTGTGCTCTACTGCACCCTATCCTACCCTGCTAACTCTACTGTACCCTACTGCACCCTATCCTACCCTGCTAACTCTACTGTGCTCTACTGTACCCTATCCTACCCTGCTAACTCTACTGTACCCTATCCTACTGTACCCTATCCTACTGTACCCTATCCTACTGTACCCTACTCTACTGTACCCTACCCTACTGCACCCTATCCTACCCTGCTAACTCTACTGTGCTCTACTGCACCCTATCCTACCCTGCTAATTCTACTGTGCCCTACTGCACCCTATCCTACCCTGCTAACTCTACTGTGCTCTACTGCACCCTATCCTACCCTGCTAACTCTACTGTGCTCTACTGCACCCTATCCTACCCTGCTAACTCTACTGTACCCTACTGCACCCTATCCTACCCTGCTAACTCTACTGTACCCTACTCTACTGTACCCTACTCTACTGTACCCTACTCTACTGTACCCTACTCTACTGTACCCTATCCTACTGTACCCTATCCTACTGTACCCTACTCTACTGTACCCTATCCTACTGTGCTCTACCCTACTGCACCCTATCCTACCCTGCTAACTCTACTGTGCTCTACTGCACCCTATCCTACCCTGCTAACTCTACTGTACCCTACTGCACCCTATCCTACCCTGCTAACTCTACTGTGCTCTACTGTACCCTATCCTACCCTGCTAACTCTACTGTACCCTATCCTACTGTACCCTATCCTACTGTACCCTATCCTACTGTACCCTATCCTACTGTACCCTACTCTACTGTACCCTATCCTACTGTACCCTACTCTACTGTACCCTATCCTACTGTGCTCTACCCTACTGCACCCTATCCTACCCTGCTACTCTACTGTGCTCTACTGTACCCTATCCTACTGTACCCTATCCTACTGTACCCTATCCTACTGTACCCTACCCTACTGTACCCTACCCTACTGTACCCTACTCTACTGTACCCCATTCTACTGTACCCCATCCTACTGTACCCCATCCTACTGTACCCTATCCTACTGTACCCTACTGTACCCTACCCTACTGTACCCTACCCTACTGTACCCTATCCTACTGTACCCTATCCTACTGTGCTCTACTCTACTGTACCCTATCCTACTGTGCTCTGCTCTACTGTACCCTATCCTACTGTGCTCTACTCTACTGTACCCTACTGTACCCTATCCTACTGTGCTCTACTCTACTGTACCCTACCCTACTGTACCCTATCCTACTGTGCTCTACTCTACTGTACCCTACTGTACCCTACCCTACTGTACCCTACCCTACTGTACCCTACCCTACTGTACCCTATCCTACTGTGCTCTACTCTACTGTACCCTATCCTACTGTGCTCTACTGTACCCTATCCTACTGTACCCTATCCTACTGTACCCTACTCTACTGTACCCTACTCTACTGTACCCTACTTTACTGTACCCCATCCTACTGTACCCTATCCTACTGTACCCTACTGTACCCTACCCTACTGTACCCTATCCTACTGTACCCTATCCTACTGTACCCTATCCTACTGTGCTCTACTCTACTGTACCCTATCCTACTGTACCCTATCCTACTGTGCTCTGCTCTACTGTACCCTATCCTACTGTGCTCTACTCTACTGTACCCTACTGTACCCTATCCTACTGTGCTCTACTCTACTGTACCCTACTGT
The DNA here is from genome assembly GCF_029448725.1 of Salvelinus fontinalis. Lineage (NCBI taxonomy): Eukaryota > Metazoa > Chordata > Actinopteri > Salmoniformes > Salmonidae > Salvelinus > Salvelinus fontinalis. Next base: position 4,118,423 of record NC_074668.1, on the reverse strand, counting down.
ACCCTATCCTACTGTGCTCTACTCTACTGTACCCTACTGTATCCTACCCTACTGTACCCTATCCTACTGTGCTCTACTCTACTGTACCCTATCCTACTGTGCTCTACTGTACCCTACCCTACTGTACCCTACCCTACTGTACCCTACCCTACTGTACCCTATCCTACTGTGCTCTACTGTACCCTACTGTACCCTATCCTACTGTGCTCTACTGTACCCTACCCTACTGTACCCTATCCTACTGTGCTCTACTGTACCCTAACCTACTGTACCCTATCCTACTGTGCTCTACTCTACTGTACCCTACTCTACTGTAACCTATCCTACTGTGCTCTACTCTACTGTACCCTACCCTACTGTACCCTATCCTACTGTGCTCTACTCTACTGTACCCTACTCTACTGTACCCTATCCTACTGTGCTCTACTGTACCCTACCCTACTGTAACCTACCCTACTGTACCCTACCCTACTGTACCCTATCCTACTGTGCTCTACTGCACCCTACCCTACTGTACCCTACCCTACTGTACCCTACCCTACTGTACCCTATCCTACTGTACCCTACTGTACCCTATCCTACTGTGCTCTACTCTACTGTACCCTATCCTACTGTGCTCTGCTCTACTGTACCCTACTCTACTGTACCCTATCCTACTGTGCTCTACTCTACTGTACCCTATCCTACTGTACCCTATCCTACTGTGCTCTACTGTACCCTACTCTACTGAACCCTATCCTACTGTGCTCTACTCTACTGTACCCTATCCTACTGTACCCTATCCTACTGTGCTCTACTGTACCCTACTCTACTGTACCCTATCCTACTGTACTCTACTCTACTGTACCCTATCCTACTGTGCTCTACTCTACTGTACCCTATCCTACTGTGCTCTACTCTACTGTACCCTATCCTACTGTACCCTACTCTACTGTACCCTATCCTACTGTGCTCTACTGTACTCTACTCTACTGTACCCTATCCTACTGTGCTCTACTCTACTGTACCCTATCCTACTGTACCCCATCCTCCTGTACCCTATCCTACTGTGCTCTACTGTACCCTATCCTACTGTGCTCTACTGTACCCTACCCTACCCCATCCTACTGTACCCCATCCTACTGTACCCCATCCTACTGTACCCCATCCTACTGTGCTCTCGCACCACTACTGAGTCTTCCTGCAACATTCCATAGTAGTTCTGTTTCTAATTGTATTGGTTCTTTCTTAAAGGGACTTTTTACCAGGTGGCAGAAGAGACTATATGGTTCAGATACAGCTGAGGTGAGTGTACAGATTGCGGCGATCATTCCAATATGCACGTAGACACATCGAGTCCCAGGAACAGATTCACTGAACTGCTTTCTGGGAATGTTTTTCTTTCTGCTCCTCCTTTTTTTTTTTTGCTTTTTAGGTTCTGTCTTTCAGAAACCAGTTGTCCCCAAGAAGACAACTACCCTAATAGTCTCTGCATTAAAGTCAATGGGAAGCTGTTCCCTCTTCCGGTATGTACTGGTTTCTTCAACTGGTCTAGGACCCAGGTCCCTTCTGTCTGTGTTATTTTATTCATTATGATCTAAACAGCCGAAACTGATCCTAGATCAGCACTGTCTATTGTGAGACTATTTGTGAATATGGGCTCTGATATAATTCAGAAACATTATTTTATTTCTATGTAGTTATATGAATAATATAAGGTAATTTTTTTTTTTTTTAAACATAGTGGTTCTTTTTTTAGAAGTAGCATCACCGTAGAATTCTATGGCACTTTATATAACTGTCAGCCATTGTTGCCACCACCAGAGGGCATCTTTGAGAAGTGAAGTTATTGACATGACATGGAGCTGTTGGCTTAAAAGTCCAGTTTACTGTAGCTGTTATAGCGTAACTTACTTATTGGCGTAAAGGCCTACTTTATAAGGCTACAGTAAGCATTACAAGTCATCCATATCTTTAAATACAGTCATGTATTTTAGTTATAAAACAAAATACCAACGGGAGCCTTTTAATAATTAAACAATGAATAAACCGTAACATGTCGGCTAAAGCGATAGAGTTCACGAATGCATTTGACTGTTTTTAATATTGGCTGTGAGACTCTAAAATCCTCTTTGTTAGAACCCACTAAATGGGATTGATTATAATTTGTTTTTAAATTATTATTGTATTCGTTTTTGTTTATAATGTTAAATTTAGCTGAATTAAATTATTTATATTATGGTGTTTCTATTCCAAGAAAAACAAAAATGCATTTTACAGTAGCCTATGTAGGCCTCGGGGTTTCCATTAGGACAATATGGCGCTGTACAACATGACCGGTAGGGAGTAGGCCTAGGCTACCAAGTAACTTAGTGAAGAGCAAAATTATCCTAACATTTCCACACCCTAATTCTAGTCTAACCAATACCCAAACAGAGATTGGGTGAAAATAAAAATCTGATTTTGATTTATCAAGACCAGTCTCCTTGTTTGTCTCAGAGCAGCGTCAAACGGGGCTGAAATAGTTGACCACACGTTGGGTATGTTATTACTTCAAATCCTATAATAACAATTGGATGATTTTGGGAGTTTCAGTAAGCAACAACTTGTTGCCTTCATTAGCTTACTATATTCCAGTATTTCTGTCATTCAGTGATATTTATTCCCATAGTAATGTGTTATGTATCCATTCAGATGAGGTTAGAAAACAGTGCAATTTGGTGGGCTGTGCAAAGAGATGGGTGAAGTGACATGTCTCACAAACATCCATTAATACGTTTAATGTCCCTAAATTAATCAAGAGTCTATTGTCCTGCTGATAAAAAAAATTAAAAAAACAGCATCTACAATGGTACAAATATAGTATTGGATAAAAAATAACCATCCTTCCTCTCAAGAGAATGAACATTAGTTACACTAACTGGTATAATCACACAATTGTAAAAAATAAAATAAAAAAGGTAAGAGCTAGAAGTGAAGAAAGTTAACCCTCTACATACACATTTATTGTATTTACACACAACAGGAATATTATAAAAGTGACAAGTATTTGTTCTGACTTACATTTGGTCAAAAATGCAGAAATATCCCTGCCAAATAAACCGGTCTGATCTCCACGAAAGCCAACCAACTGAGAAATAAGTTTCATTTTTTTAATACTAACTTGTGGTTGCCATGGTGAATATTCCAATACTAGTTGGTAGGAAACATCATAGGAAGCAGAGTAGAGATTCCGGTAAAAAATAAATACTGGCAGATCAATAAAATGCCCTTGTAGATCTAATTAAATTTAGTGGAGTCTATATTAATATCTAAGGTGCTTTTTATACAATTTATAATACATTTATTATTAACCCTGCATATATTTGTAAGGGTTGATGCATTTTTTTGTTAGGGCAAATCTGATCTGTGATATTGAGTTAGAAAAAGGTACGTCTTTAGAGTACTTACGTATTGAATACATTGCAAGTTTGCCCTTTTTTTGGGCCATTAGGCTAAACTTTACAATAGATGATGTGGTCAGTCAGAGTTGAGTTCTGTCAGTCTAACGACGGCAAAGAAGGCCTTTTTTCATATAGAGGGGCTGTCACTCTTCCACTCTGTGGTAAATAAAGAACGTTTGTTATTTACAGTGATTTAATTTCTGTTTTTAGAGGGAGAGAAACAAAAAGGCCCACTGTGCCCATTTTCCTAAAATTGTCAGTCCTCATATCAAGTGTAATTGAGCCGTTTTTGTATTTACCCAAGTTCCCCCTCAACTCCAAGACCGCTGCCAGCTAATACATTCTCTTCCTGATGCAGAACTCTTGTGCCAGAGAGGAGAGATTTTCAGACTAAAACATTCACACCTCCATTAATTTCAACAGTTTAGACTACTGATAGATCCGTGTTTTAACTCCCCCTTGTGATAGTGTGGTGCAATAACAGAATGCCACCATCTACCACTAAACGGTCGCAGCATAAGCTCAACCTTTTTTTAAAGGGGAAAAACTTGATGGGAAAGTTGGTAACGCTGATACGGCAATGTTTTGTTTTTAGGGTTACGCCCCTCCCCCTAAAAATGGAGTGGAACAGAAGAGACCGGGAAGACCTCTAAACATCACCTCATTGGTCCGATTGTCCTCTGCAGTACCCAATCAGATCTCTATAACGTGGGCACCTGAAATCGGAAAGGTAAGCAACTAACATTGAGGATCAACGTACTCTTCATTATTTTATTTATAGTAGTGGCAACTTCCTGAATTATTGCCTGATGATGTTCGTATAATTCAATTTCTGACGTGTTTCAGACGTACTCCGTGTTGGTGTATCTGGTGAGGCAGCTCACCTCTCCTCTACTGCTGCAGAGGCTCAGGATGAAGGGCATCAGAAACCCAGACCACTCTAGAGCGCTGAGTAAGTGCACGCTCATGCACGCTTGCTTCCACACGTTACTGTGTTTAATCTGTAATGCACCTGATATCTTGATCTTTCCTCTTGCAGTAAAGGAGAAGCTGACAGCAGACCCTGATAGTGAGATTGCTACAACCAGTCTAAGAGTGTCTCTCATGTGCCCCGTAAGTAAAAACCTGCTGGAAACAAGTGCATCTGATAGTTTGATATAATTAAATAGCAGAAAGATTTACTGATTAATTAACTCTGCTTCTTTCACTATCATTCTCTCCCATATCTCCCCTCTCTCCTCCCCCTCTCTCCTCCCCCTCTCTCCTCCCCCTCTCTCCTCCCCCTCTCTCCTCCCCCTCTCTCCTCCCCCTCTCTCTTCCCCCTCTCTCTTCCCCCTCTCTCTTCCCCCTCTCTCTTCCCCTTCTCTCCTTCTCTCCTCCCATATCTCTCCAGCTGGGTAAGATGCGCCTGACAGTGCCGTGTCGAGCTCTCACCTGTTCCCACCTGCAGTGTTTCGACGCGGCCCTCTACCTGCAGATGAATGAGAAGAAACCCACCTGGGTCTGTCCTGTCTGTGACAAAAAGGCCCCCTACGAGAGCCTGATCATCGACGGGTTGGTACCTCTCTCTAATAATTATCATAATACCTGGGTCTGTCGTGTCTGTGACAAAAAGGTCACCTACGAGAGCCTGATCATCGACGGGTTGGTACCGCTCTCTAATAATTATCATAATACCTGGGTCTGTCCTGTCTGTGACAAAAAGATCACCTACGAGAGCCTCATCATCGACGGGTCAATGAGAGGGAAACTACTGTTAGACTTCTCATTAGATTATTTTGTATTATTTAAATAAAATATTCAATTGATATTGCAGCGGCAATGATCTTCTAACTTGCCTTGGGTGTTTTAGCTGAGGTTCAAAAACGTCTCTGAATGGTGTAGAACTGTAGTGTTCTATGGAATGTCAACACGGAACACGGAACTCTCTGTCTGTCTCTGTCAGGTTGTTCATGGAGATTCTGAACGACAACTGTAGTGTTCTATGGAATGTCAACACGGAACACGGAACTCTCTGTCTCTCTGTCAGGTTGTTCATGGAGATTCTGAACGACAACTGTAGTGTTCTATGGAATGTCAACACGGAACACGGAACTCTCTGTCTCTCTGTCAGGTTGTTCATGGAGATTCTGAACGACAACTGTAGTGTTCTATGGAATGTCAACACGGAACACGGAACTCTCTGTCTCTCTGTCAGGTTGTTCATGGAGATTCTAAACGACTGTTCCGACGTGGATGAGATCAAGTTCCAGGAAGACGGGACCTGGTGTCCCATGAGACCAAAGAAAGAGGCCCTCAGTGTGTCCTCAACCTGTATCCCCAAAATAGAACGTAAGTCAAGCAGAATATATATATATATATTTATTTTCTTTTTTATAGAATTGGGAATAATTATAAATCTGTGGATGTGGATCGGTAATAACTATAAATCTGTGGATGTGGATCGGTAATAACTATAAATCATTTGGATGGCGGTATTCATGTGTTCCAGCCATTTACAGTGAGCCCGTCGCTGCTGTAATTATCTTTAGTATACCTAAATTAGGAACACCGTTTTATGGCGTGTTTCGCAAAAAAAAGGTGTGTCGTGGAAATATTCAGTCAATAATATTTCTCAAATACCGGAGCTTCGGAGTTCAAATAGACTTTTATTACGAAGTAATATAAGCCGGGCTGGTTCAGGAAGTAACTGCCTATCCAGCCTTGGCACACACTTTTTTTTTTTTTTTTTTAACAGGTTTCATCCTTACATCACACACACAGTAACTCCTCTTTATGTTCATGATTCATCCCATCTGGCATTTAGCCACCGTTATCTTCTTGACTTGCACTAAGTTTAGTTTTGGATTCACATTAGGGCGTAGAAACATTAAAGCCATAACACTCCTCAGACAGGTGCATGTCTAATGACGTAGACACACACACACACACACACACACACACACACACACACACACACACAGAGAGAGCGCTCTCATCCTGCTGACTTCTATGAAGTATATAATAGGCACGTGTGTACTGGAAAATGTCCAATGGGTGTCCCACGGATTTGAACGTTCTTAGCATGGCGGCACCTATGTGTTGGCTTTATATCAGTCAATATAACGCACGGTATTGGGGTTTACACATGGTTAACGACTGCCACGATGTTTTCACATTTTCTGTATTTAGAGAACCACATTATTGAAAAAATTTTAGAGACCGGATTAGAGACCGGATTAGAGACCGGATTAGAGACCGGATTAGAGACCGGATTAGAGACAGGATTAGTTTACTGCGTCTTTCTCCCAGAGCATCCGTTGTTGAGTCACCTAACACTCCGCATATAGAATTACAGAATTCCTTAACTACCGTTTTTAACCTGTCGATTAAATACATTTTAACCCCTAATCGCCCCACCCCCCAGCACGTCAGTGTGCGGTGGTCCCTCCCCACAGAGAGCCCAGCTCGACCAATAAGAAGGCAGACGTGATCGACCTGACCCTAGAGAGCTCGTCAGAGGACGACGACGACGACGACGAGGATGAGGTGGAGCCTGACCCGCCACTCAAGAAGAGATGCCTGTTCATGTCCAAGACGGAGGAGATGCACGCCAAGGGGTGAGTTAACTAGCGTGTTCACTTACTGCGTCTTTTAAGGGGTCAATATGGCCTTCAAAATCAACCAATCACACGAGGACGCTGTGTCTTAATCGATCTCTCCCTTGACTGTTTCTAATCCTCAAGAGTGCTGTCCTATCAGCCGTCGGCGGTGTGCCTGCCAAACGTACACGCCCTGGACACATCATCCTACCTGACGAACTCGCTAGCTGACTATACAGTCCCCTTCCACCACTCCACCATGTCCACCGTCCCTACGGACATGCAGAGTAAGTCACATCTGTCCACCGTCCCTACGGACACGCAGAGTAAGTCACCCCCCCCCTGTCCACCGTCCCTACGGACACGCAGAGTAAGTCACCCGTCCCTACGGACACGCAGAGTAAGTCACCCGTCCCTACGGACACGCAGAGTAAGTCACCCGTCCCTACGGACACGCAGAGTAAGTCACCCGTCCCTACGGACACGCAGAGTAAGTCACCCGTCCCTACGGACACGCAGAGTAAGTCACCCGTCCCTACGGACACGCAGAGTAAGTCACCCGTCCCTACGGACACGCAGAGTAAGTCACCCGTCCCTACGGACACGCAGAGTAAGTCACCCGTCCCTACGGACACGCAGAGTAAGTCACCCGTCCCTACGGACACGCAGAGTAAGTCACCCGTCCCTACGGACACGCAGAGTAAGTCTTTGTTTCCGTAATCAGGAGGGAATGTGCATTGAAGTGAATCCTACAACCAGTATTTCTGGCAAAACCCTGTGAATATCCCGAACCTAGTTGGAGCTTTGACCTCTTTGTCCTGTCCGATCAAACGATGACACGCTTTGTCTGGTAATATCCAGGTCTGTGATGTAGCTTGTGAGTTCAGAGGAGGAGCGTGAAACAATCTCCCCCCCCCCCCCCCCCCCCCTGTCTCACCTAGGTCTGGATCTGTTCTCGCTGATCCAAGGTGACCCGCAGCATTACAGAGCCCCAATGTTCCTGGACGACCTGACCAGCAGCCTGCAGGGTGCCACCACCAGCGCCGGCCTGGTGTCCTCTTCTAGCCAATACGAGCCCAGCGCCCACCTCTTCTCCGCCGCCTCTTACCAAACCGGGGTTATTACCGGGGGAGGGGTAGGGTCCAACAGCATCTCGGACATCATCTCATTGGACTGATTTTTGTCTTGTCACTCAAAGGAGCCGTCTATCATAAGCCTTCAATTGACTGTATCCCGAAATGGCATCTTCGCCCCCTATATAGTGCACTACTTTTGGGCCGTCCAGCAGAAAGTAGTGCACTATATATGTGCATCAGAAATGGCACTATGTCCATAGGCCTTCACCACTGAGACAGACTGTGTGTCAGTAAAGATGCATTCCCTTCTTTCACCAGACCCCTGCTTTGTAGGTCAGAGTTGATAAAATAATAAGATAGTCAGGAGGCCCCCTCGCCCGGCAGACTCCACGTTGACTGAGGTGGGCCCCCCCTCGCCCGGCAGACTCCACGTTGACTGAGGTGGGCCCCCCCTCGCCCGGCAGACTCCACGTTGACTGAGGTGGGCCCCCCCTCGCCCGGCAGACTCCACGTTGACTGAGGTGGGCCCCCCCTCGCCCGGCAGACTCCACGTTGACTGAGGTGGGCCCCCCCTCGCCCGGCAGACTCCACGTTGACCGAGGTGGGCCCCCCCTCGCCCGGCAGACTCCACGTTGACCGAGGTGGGCCCCCCCTCGCCCGGCAGACTCCACGTTGACCGAGGTGGGCCCCCCCCTCGCCCGGCAGACTCCACGTTGACCGAGGTGGGCCCCCCCTCGCCCGGCAGACTCCACGTTGACCGAGGTGGGCCCCCCCTCGCCCGGCAGACTCCACGTTGACCGAGGTGGGCCCCCCCTCGCCCGGCAGACTCCACGTTGACCGAGGTGGGCCCCCCCTCGCCCGGCAGACTCCACGTTGACCGAGGTGGGCCCCCCCTCGCCCGGCAGACTCCACGTTGACCGAGGCGGGCCCCCCCTCGCCCGACAGACTCCACGTTGACCGAGGCGGGCCCCCCCTCGCCCGACAGACTCCACGTTGACCGAGGCGGGCCCCCCCTCGCCCGACAGACTCCACGTTGACTGAGGTAATGTGGAACAGAAGATTGCCTTTTCTATTGGATGAACTGACATGGAAGCGTTCAGCAGGAAATGGGACTCTGGTTGACAGTGTGGATGGTTTGAAAACGGTTGTGTGTCAGTACCTAGGAGGAGTTATCCCAAGGCAGCTCATTGTTGTATTACTAATTAGGGGTTCAAGGAGCAACACTTTGTATAACTCCATTGTACGGTACGAGTGTTCATACCCATTGATATATTACATATTTTGTTACATCCTAAATTCAGAATGGATTCCATAGATATTTCCCCCCCCCCCCCGCCCATCTACACACAAATACCCCATAATGTCAGTGACAACATATTTTTAAACATATGTGCAAATTTATTGAAAATTACATCATTTTCCTAAGTATTTTTTTTTTTTTACCCCTGAGTCAATACATGTTAGAACCACATCAGTCTTTCTGGGTGAGTCTCTAAGAGCTTTTCACACCTGGACTGTACAGTATTTGTTCTTAAAAATAAAAATAAAAAATCAAGCTCTGTCAAGTTGGTTGTTGATCATTGCTTGACAGACGTTTTCAAGTCTTGTCATAGATTTTCAACCAGATTTATGTCAAAACTGTAACTGGGACACTCAGGGAACATTCAATGTCTTCATAAATAACTCCAGTGTATATTTGGCCTTGTGTTTTAGGTTATTGTCCTGCTAAACAGTGAAATTAGTCTCTGTGTCTGTTGGGGGGAAAAAACAGACTGAACCATGGTTTCCCTCTAGGATTTTGCCTGTGCTTAGCTCCTATTCTGTTTGTTTTTATCATCCTCGTCCTTGCAGTTGACAAGCATACCCATAACAGGATGCAGCTCACACCGTGCTTGAACATATGAAGAGTGGTACAGAGTAATGTGAGGTGTTAGATTCACCTCAAACATAACACTTTGTATTCAGGACACAAACGTATTTCTTTCCCACCATTTTTTTTTTTTTTTTTCAGTATTACTTTAGTGTCTTTCGTTGCAAACAGGAAGCATGTGTTTTGGGAATATTTTTTATTCTGTACAGGACTTCCTCCTTTTCACTCTGTCATTTAGGTTAATATTGTGGAGTAACTACGATGTCGTTGATCCATCCTCCTACCACAGTCATTAAATTCTGTAACTGTTTTAAAGTCACCGTTGGCATCATGTTTCCTTCCTCCGGCAAAGGAGTTGGGTATCTTTGTAGTGACTGGGTGTATTGATACACCAACCAAAGTGTAATTACACTGAACAAAAATATGAAACGTAACCTGTGAAGTGTTGGTCCCGTGTTTCATGAGTTGAAATAAGAGCCCTGAAATGTGCCAAATGCTTGTACAAATTTCTTTACATCCTTGTTACTGAACATTTCTCCTTTGCCAAGATATGCCACACCTGACAGGTGGATGGATTATCTAGAAGCTGGTTAAACGGCATGATCATTCATTACACAGGTGCACCTTGTATCGGGGACAATAAAAGGCCACACAACACAATGTCACAGATGTCTCAAGTTTGAGGGAGCACGCAATTGGCATGCTGACTGAAGGAATATCCACCAGAGCTGTGGCCAGAGAATCGAATGCTCATGTCTCTACCATAAGCCACCTCCAACATCATTTTAGAGAATTTGGCAGTACGTCCAACCGGCCTGAACTGCAGACCACGTGATTTAAAAAAAATCAAATCAAATTTTATTGAATCTTTATTTAACATGTAACCACTCCGGCCCAGGACCTCCACATCTGGCTTCTTCACCTGTCGGATTGTCTGAGACCAGCCACCCGGACAGCTGATTTTCTGATCCGCTCCCCTACTTATTTTTAAGGTATCTGTGACCCAACAGATGCATATCTGTATTCCCAGTCATGTGAAATCTATAGATTTAGCGCCTAATTAATTTATCTCAATTGACTGTTTTCCTTAAATGAACTGTAACTCAGTAAAATATTTGAAATTGTTGCATGTGTTTTATTTTTTTGTTCACTGTACATCAGAAGCATATTACAGGATCTGTTTTGAGTTCTGATATTTGGCAAGTGTGGTAAGGAGTACGAAAGAAGGTCATCCTAGGGCGACGTGTCCAATTTGTCCTGGCGGTGGCACAGTAAGCCCACAGCTTGAACCCTGGTAACACTGCTTGCAGCTTTATTTATTATTATATCAATTTAGTGAAAAAATGCTAAATCCTGTGAGATGAGCCCTAGAAGGATGCAAAGTTGCATGACGGTAAAGGACCACGGGCGAAACTCGATTGGCCACATGGTGGCTCTATAACAAGCAATTGAAAATGCACACACCCCCTCTCCCCATCTGACCTAGAATTCTACGTACTGTAGATCTTTCTCCTCACAAATGTGCTTCTGTGGAAAAAACACTGGGCTTCCGGAACCACTGGGCCAATCAACGCGAGACTTGATATATAGCGAGACTTGGTTATAGCGTCGATCGACAAATGTCTCAATGCAATATTTTCCAGGCTGGCGTCTCAAACAACATGGCCATTAAATATTCACGTGGTGTGGTCTTAAGTATAAAATAGACACAATCATATTGTAACAAAACTTGGTGCAAATCTTCACCGTTGACACTCGACATATGCGATCGCTTTCAGATCGACCGTACAGTGGCGCTGTACGTCTCTTGATCTGTTCAGTTTAGCCGCATGATGGCGCTGTTGGACGGGGAAAACCATTCATGGAAGCTCATAGTCGACATTGCTTGAGCTCCGAGGCCTAGAAAATATTGTTGAAACTTAAAAAGACACCCAGTCATTACAAAGATACGTTTTTCTTCCCTCACAAAATGTAAAGTCACAAAACATTCTCCGTGTTATAGCCTAACTAGACGATATAAAAGCCTGGGGGAAAGTTGTATTGTGAATTCACAACTAGCAATGTTTTGTTTTTTTTACCTTTTTAAGGAAAATTGTCCATTTGTCCCATCCCTAGTACGTAGATGCCACATGCCAAATTTGCTGCTCGTCGGTCTAGCAGTTCTGGAGAAGACGTTTTAAAGAGTCGACATCATTGAAAATGGACCACCAGCATATTGCGTCATGTATTCGTTGTTGAGTTCGGATATTTTGTAGGCGTACAGAAGTAGCTCATCCTAAGGCGACGTGTCCAATGCGTCAGGATGGTGGCGCTGTGGGGGTCGAATCTTAAATCCGGCATGGCTGTTTGCGGCTGTATTTAACAGTGGATTTGTGTTCTCCTTTCTGTCACGGAAATAATAGTTTTACACACCTACTGACCCGACCAGACAGACCACAAATCTTTTATTTTTTTAATGAAACTTGAGCGCCAAGAGTGCTCAAATGCCATGTTTCCCAAAATGTTGAAAATAGGTTTTGTATTTAGTTTTACCGTAAGTATGTAACATCTAATTACTTTTGCCATCTTGTATTTATTATGGATATCCATTAGCTGCTGCCTGGGGGTCCAGCAAAATTAAGGCAGTTACACAATTTATTAAAACATTAATAGACTCAGAGGATTATACAGGGTAAGACACTGAATGTTTAATAGATACAGGGTAAGAAACTGAATGTTTAACAGACTCAGGATTATACAGGGTAAGACACTGAATGTTTAATAGATACAGGGTAAGACACTGAATGTTTAATAGATACAGGGTAAGAAACTGAATGTTTAACAGACTCAGAGGATTATACAGGGTAAGACACTGAATGTTTAATAGATACAGGGTAAGAAACTGAATGTTTAACAGACTCAGAGGATTATACAGGGTAAGACACTGAATGTTTAATAGATACAGGGTAAGAAACTGAATGTTTAACAGACTCAGAGGATTATACAGGGTAAGACACTGAATGTTTAATAGATACAGGGTAAGAAACTGAATGTTTAACAGACTCAGAGGATGATACAGGGTAAGACACTGAATGTTTAATAGATACAGGGTAAGAAACTGAATGTTTAATAGATACAGGGTAAGAAACTGAATGTTTAATAGATACAGGGTAAGAAACTGAATGTTTAATAGATACAGGGTAAGACACTGAATGTTTAATAGATACAGGATAAGACACTGAATGTTTAATAGATACAGGATAAGACACTGAATGTTTAATAGATACAGGATAAGACACAGAATGTTTAATAGATACAGGGTAAGACACTGAATGTTTAATAGATACAGGGTAAGACACTGAATGTTTAATAGATACAGGGTAAGACACTGAACGTTTAATAGATACAGGGTAAGACACTGAATGTTTAATAGATACAGGGTAAGACACTGAACGTTTAATAGATACAGGATAAGACACTGAATGTTTAATAGATACAGGATAAGACACTGAATGTTTAACAGACTCAGAGGATGATACAGGGTAAGACATAGAATGTTTAATATTTTCTTTACAATGAGGTTCAGAACAAAGGGTTTAGGTTGCTGTGATTCTGTGGTACAGTTATACATAGTACAGTACATATGCTGTAAATGCAACAGCTAAAAAATGAACCAATAGGAAAACACTAAAGTACCACCTCTGACAAAATATCTGAAGTGTTTTATTAGTATGGCTTCACTTTTTCTTGTCCCATGTACTCCAAATTATCGTTAAACTACTAACTGGAAATTGAAAAAGATTATACTAGCTACATATTTCAATCAATTTAGCCATACATTAGTCTATCCACAAATTAGCCACTAAACATGAATTTTACCCCTGACCCCAGCATGTTTCTGCTGACGGAGAAAGTCCCGTTATTCATTGATTTAGTAGATTTATCCATTGGGATAGATAAGGACCTGCTCCTGTCCAGATCAAGGGGTTACATTCAGTTTTCACTGAGCTCAAATCAAATTTTATTTGTCACATACACATGGTTAGCAGATGTTAATGCGAGTGCAGCGAAATGCTTGTGCTTCTATTTCCGACAATGTTACTACAGTAGAGTTGTGCTGGAACTCTACTGCCAGAGTGCTGTGTTGCACTTCTTGAACAAGATATAAACAACTTTGTTGTTTTTTTACAAGCTAGCCTCCTATCTTAATGCTGTGGGAGAATATGCCCACTGACAACGCAGCTACACACACATTCCTGAAATTCTTCTACCAATGGCGCTGCGGCAACCTAAGGAATGCAACCTCTTGTAACTTTCAACCATTTTCAACTGTTGTCTGTTTTATTTAAGGCCTTTCTCAACATCTATTGATGTTAAACTCTTCTACTATTTCTGGGAATATTTACAGTAATAATTAAAGGTAAATTCGCCAGGTGTCCACTGGAACTCAGACTGTTATGTCAGCGGAGTGGCGCGGAAGGCTGTCATCTACAGAGACAAAAAAGCGTTCATATTGACGACCCCTCAGAAACCGCACGTTGAACAAGGTATTATGGGAAGACACACACACACACATATTATACTGTAAATTAGAATACTATACAATACTATAGAATATAATACTATAGAATACTATACAATAGAATAGAATACTATACAATAGAATACTATACAATATGAATGAGCGTTACACCGAGGCCTGTAGTCTGGAGCGGGATCGATTTGGAGGTGGAGGGTCCGTCATGGTCTGGGGCGGTGTGACGTAGAAGTCCGTCACTGGCCGCGGGCAGCATTTGGTACTTTAACTCACGCAAACATTCATCACTCCTCCATGCTCCGTTATCAGATAAGTTAACAATGTGGGTCGACACACAAGTTCACTTCTCTATCTTAGTACATACATTTCACACTTACGTCAATAACCGGTTGTGGGATAAAGAAATAAAACAGACAGGTGTTCATATTTAATTACATTTACATTTTACATTTAAGTCATTTAGCAGACGCTCTTATCCAGAGCGACTTACAAATTGGTGCATTCACCTAATGACATCCAGTGGAACAGCCACTTTACAATAGTGCATCTACATCTTTTAAGGGGGGGGGGGGGGGCAGAAGGATTGCTTTATCCTATCCTAGGTATTCCTTGAAGAGGTGGGGTTTCAGGTGTCTCCGGAAGGTGGTGATTGACTCCGCTGTCCTGGCGTCGTGAGGGAGTTTGTTCCACCATTGGGGTGCCAGAGCAGCGAACAGTTTTGATTGGGCTGAGCGGGAACTGTACTTCCTCAGTGGTAGGGAGGCGAGCAGGCCAGAGGTGGATGAACGCAGTGCCCTTGTTTGGGTGTAGGGCCTGATCAGAGCCTGAAGGTACTGAGGTGCCGTTCCCCTCACAGCTCCGTAGGCAAGCACCATGGTCTTGTAGCGGATGCGAGCTTCAACTGGAAGCCAGTGGAGAGAGCGGAGGAGCGGGGTGACGTGAGAGAACTTGGGAAGGTTGAACACCAGGCGGGCTGCGGCGTTCTGGATGAGTTGTAGGGGTTTGATGGCACAGGCAGGGAGCCCAGCCAACAGCGAGTTGCAGTAATCCAGACGGGAGATGACAAGTGCCTGGATTAGGACCTGCGCCGCTTCCTGTGTGAGGCAGGGTCGTACTCTGCGGATGTTGTAGAGCATGAACCTACAGGAACGAGACTGTCTGTGGATAGGGGGAGGAGAGAGACTGTCTGTGGATAGGGGGAGGAGAGAGACTGTCTGTGGATAGGGGGAGGAGAGACTGTCTGTGGATAGGGGGAGGAGAGAGACTGTCTGTGGATAGGGGGAGGAGAGAGACTGTCTGTGGATAGGGGAGGAATGAGTCTGTCTGTGGATAGGGGAGGAATGAGTCTGTCTGTGGATAGGGGAGGAATGAGTCTGTCTGTGGATAGGGGGAGGAGAGAGACTGTCTGTGGATAGGGGGAGGAGAGACTGTCTGTGGATAGGGGGAGGAGAGACTGTCTGTGGATAGGGGGAGGAGAGAGACTGTCTGTGGATAGGGGGAGGAGAGACTGTCTGTGGATAGGGGGAGGAGAGACTGTCTGTGGATAGGGGGAGGAGAGAGACTGTATGTGGATAGGGGAGGGGAGACTGTCTGTGGATAGGGGGAGGAGAGACTGTCTGTGGATAGGGGGAGGAGAGACTGTCTGTGGATAGGGGGAGGAGAGACTGTCTGTGGATAGGGGGAGGAGAGAGACTGTCTGTGGATAGGGGGAGGAGAGAGACTGTATGTGGATAGGGGAGGGGAGACTGTCTGTGGATAGGGGGAGGAGAGAGACTGTCTGTGGATAGGGGGAGGAGAGACTGTCTGTGGATAGGGGGAGGAGAGAGACTGTCTGTGGATAGGGGGAGGAGAGACTGTCTGTGGATAGGGGGAAGAGAGAGACTGTCTGTGGATAGGGGGAGGAGAGAGACTGTCTGTGGATAGGGGGAGGAGAGACTGTCTGTGGATAGGGGGAGGAGAGAGACTGTCTGTGGATAGGGGGAGGAGAGAGACTGTCTGTGGATAGGGGGAGGAGAGACTGTCTGTGGATAGGGGGAGGAGAGAGACTGTCTGTGGATAGGGGGAGGAGAGACTGTCTGTGGATAGGGGGAGGAGAGACTGTCTGTGGATAGGGGGAGGAGAGACTGTCTGTGGATAGGGGGAGGAGAGACTGTCTGTGGATAGGGGGAGGAGAGACTGTCTGTGGATAGGGGGAGGAGAGACTGTCTGTGGATAGGGGGAGGAGAGACTGTCTGTGGATAGGGGAGGAATGAGTCTGTCTGTGGATAGGGGGAGGAGAGAGACTGTCTGTGGATAGGGGGAGGAGAGAGATTGTCTGTGGATAGGGGGAGGAGAGAGACTGTCTGTGGATAGGGGGAGGAGAGAGACTGTCTGTGGATAGGGGGAGGAGAGACTGTCTGTGGATAGGGGGAGGAGAGAGACTGTCTGTGGATATGGGGAGGAGAGAGACTGTCTGTGGACCATGCTGTGACTTCTGTTCAACTTTGATCCGTAGAATGACAGGTGACAACAAACAGGTAGATTAGCAGTGAACATATACAGCCATAGATTGGTGAGAGAGGACGGAATCAAGGGGAAGGGTTATAACTAAACACTGACACAGGAAATGCCAATTAGACAGTCATTTACATGTCCAGTAAATCAAGGATACCAGGCTGACCCAATTATCTGCTGCTGTGTTTCCTCCGTCCCCATGGAAACGCTCACCCTCACCAACACTACCTCTGCCACTTCTACCATCATCACCGCACCCTACATAGGACACTTTCTGTGTGTGTGTGTGTGTGTGTGTGTGTGTGTGTGTGTGTGTGTGTGTGTGTGTGTGTGTGTGTGTGTGTGTGTGTGTGTGTGTGTGTGTGTGTGTGTGTGTGTGTTGGTAAAGGCAGGGAATTATGATGATATGCTGTGGTGGTGAAATTCGCACGCGAGTACACTTTTTACCTGGCTGGCTGAATGACTGACTGATTGGCTGGCTTAATGACTGACTGGCTGGCTGAATGACTGGCTGATTGGCTGGCTGGATGAATGACTGACTGCTTGGCTGGCTGAATGGCTGGCTGAATGACTGACTGGCTGGCTAAATGACTGGCTGATTGGCTGGCTGAATGATTGGCTGGCTGGCTGAATGACTGACTGGTTGGCTGAATGACTGACTGGCTGGCTGGATGAATGACTGACTGATTGGCTGGCTGAATGGTTGGCTGACTGACTGACTGACTGGCCTGCAGACTGACTGGCTGGCTGACCTACTGACTGACTGACTGGCTGGCTGACTGATTGATTGACTGACTGGCTCTTTCATAACCCATTCATAACCCATTCATAACTCCTTCATAACTCCTTCATAACTCTTCATAAGCCCTTCATAACCCTTTCATAACCCTTTCATAACTCTTTCATAACTCCTTCATAACTCCTTTATAACCCATTCATAACTCCTTCATAACTCCTTCATAACCCTTTCATAACTCCTTCATAAGCCCTTCATAACCCATTCATAACCCCTTCATAACTCCTTCATAACCCCTTCATAACCCCTTCATAACCCTTTCATAACTCCTTTCATAACCCCTTCATAACCCCTTCATAACCCCTTCATAACCCCTTCATAACCCCTTATAACCCATTCATAACCCCTTATAACCCATTCATAACCCTTTCATAACTCCTTCATAACTGCTTCATAACCCCTTCATAACTCCTTCATAACCCCTTCATAACTCCTTCATAACTCCTTCAAACCCCCTTCATAACTCCTTCATAACCCCTTCATAACCCCTTCATAAACCCTTCATAACCCCTTCATAACTCCTTCAAACCCCCTTCCTCGGCCACTCAGGAACATTTACTGTCCTGTTGATATACAACTCTACTGTAGATGTGGGCTTCTGTTTCAAGTTATTGTCCTGCTGAAAGGTGCATTTATCTCCCAGTGTCTGGTGGAAAGCAGACTAAGCCAGGTTTTCCTCTAGGATTTTGCCTGTGCTTAGCTCCATTCCGTTTATTTTTTATCCTGAAAAACTCCCTAGTCCTTAACGATTACAAGCATACCCATAACATGATGCAGCCACCACTATGCTTGAAAATATAGAGTGTGGTACTCAGTAATGTGTTGTGTTGGATTTGACCCAAACTTTGTATTCAGGACTGAAAGTTAATTGCTTTGTCATTTTTTTTGTTGCAGTTTTTTTTTTTTTTTTTTTAGGGGTGGATCAGCTTAGTATTGCGGAAAGAATGTTGCTTCCAATGTAATTGTCTGCATCATTTCCATTCCCCCATATTTTTTTGGGTAAATATATATATCC
>NC_074668.1:3972154-4089654 GCF_029448725.1 Salvelinus fontinalis | reverse complement strand
TGAAACCATCAAGTGATAGATTTTAAACAAATACATGTCTGTCATTGAACAATCCATTGCCATGATTAGATGGTGAAAAACCACCAATGAAGTTTAAACTCTATTTTAGGATGTTGTGTGATTTAGTCTGTTGTCTTTGTGTTGGTCTATTCTGAGCTCTGCTGCTATTAGCTTTGTAATTAGAGGCACCGCTTTGGTTACATATCGGTGTGTGTGTGTGTGTGTGTGTGTGTGTGTGTGTGTGTGTGTGTGTGTGTGTGTGTGTGTGTGTGTGTGTGTGTGTGTGTGTGTGTGTGTGTGTGTGTGTTCAGAACGTCTCACATGGTCATTGTTGTAGCACACAAAAGCCCAGCCACTTCCCCTCCCCCAGTGCAAACACACAAACAGCTAGTTGAACTCATTCAGACCATCTGTAATGGACGTTATTCAGCCATTCCAAACAACTCTGCACCATGGCAACAGAGAGGTCTGGGTGTGAGCAGGTACAGCGGGAACAAGAGAAAGAAAGAGAGCAACATGCTCTCACAGTCTCGCTGCATAATTAGACATTTTTCGTTTCTCCATACGTCAAATTCATAGGGTTAAAACCCCCCAGAAATGAAAACGAGTGTCCTAGGATCGAACCCTCAACATTCTGATCCAGAGCCATGGGACTACGCAAAACACAACCCTTTCTTGATGGCAATAGTGCTCACTGTTGCCCCTGTAACGGATGTGAAATGGTTAGCTAGTTAGCGGGTACGCGCTAGTAGCATTTCAATCAGTTACGTCACTTGCTCTGAGACTTAAGTAGGGTTTCCCCTTGCTCTGCAAGGGCCATGGCCTTTGTGGAGCGATGGGTAACGATGCTTCGTGGGCGACCGTTGTTGATGTGTGCAGAGGGTCCCTGGTTCGCGCCCGTGTCGGGGCGAGCGGACGGTTTAAAGTTATACTGTTACACCCCTAGTGCCCGGGTTTTGAAGGCATTTCCCTACGTCCTCAGGACATGGATAGACGTCCAATCTCTACCGGGAGAGAGAGAGAATGAAAAAATAGAGGCAAGAGGGGTGGGAAGAGGGAGAGAGAGAGAGAGATTGACCCCATATCAAACCGTCTGGTTTTATTCTATTTTGTCTCTGTATGAACTTAGTATTAGACCTCCTAGCAGATGATGACATTATAAATTAACTGAGTATATGAACCGTAGAAATATCTTGATGCTTTAATCTCTATCATTTCACCTTCCATAATTTAGGTTGGTTCCAGAATGAGATAAAGATTATTATGTAATGAAAGAGTTTGGAAAGTGACCTACTTTTCTAATTTTCTGTGCATCTTTGTTTGATAGTTCCAATCTTTTCAAATAACTAATGTCACTGTTTAACAGATTTAATCCCTGAAGAATTTCTGAGAACTTGGATATAAATTCTTTGTTTCGTTCTAGGGTTTGTTGGAACCTATCGGAATGCTTTGAAGTGTTCCGTTCCATTGTGAAGTCATATCTCGGTGATGTCATAATGCATTTCATCCCTTTGTCACATCACAAATAGAGAAAGAGATTCTTGTTTTTGTTTTATACTCTCTGCTTTACAGTGGTTACACTCTCAAGTTTGAATCCCCGAGCTGACAATGTACAAATCTGTCGTTCTGCCGCTGAATAACTGACTTGCCTCCTTAAATAAAAGACAAAATCCCATGTATTATTATGGAGAGAGAGAGAGAGAGATAGAGAGTGCTGAGGGCCTCTGTCAAAGTTATTCTGGTCCTCCTCTCTCTCTCTGCTCTTCACTGTGTGTCTGTGTTTGGGTACAGGACTGCTGTGTTTGTATGAGCACATGGCTGCGGTATGGGACACGATCAGATTGGGGAATGGAAACACACAGTCCAGGCTGAGGACACACACTTTTCTTAACAGAGAGGGACTTTATTCGTGAACAGATAGATTCCATCCATGTCCAGTACAGTAGATCTGACCTAGGAACAGCATGGCTAATAAATAAACAATAAAGCAACGGTAGCGTGATGCTCAACATCGCAGTCCAATCATATCTAATAAAACAACACTCTGTCACCAATAAATAATCCAATAAATTATAATAACAAGGAGGTTCTATGCTGGTTTCTTCAAGGCGGTTCTATGCTGGTTTCTTCAAGGCGGTTCTATGCTGGTTCTTCAAGGAGGTTCTATGCTGGTTCTCCTAGAGAAAATTCTACTGTCTGGCGTTGTAGAGTCTGTGCAGTAGATCACTCCGCTGGGTAGGAGCCGGCACCGGTTTCTCCTCCGGTTGTCCCGGTTCTCATGGTTCCAGACCTTTCAGTTCTCTAAGAGAAGCAAGAGAAGGGTCATTATTCAGCTGTTGAATTTCCAGTAATAAAGATCACACACAGAGACCAGAGACCAGAGTCCAGAGATCATAGATCAGAGGTCAGAGTCCAGAGGTCAGAGACCAGAGATCAGAGACCAGAGACCAGAGATCAGAGACCAGAGATCAGAGACCAGAGATCAGAGATCAGAGACCAGAGACCAGAGGTCAGAGACCAGAGACCAGAGATCAGAGACCAGAGACCAGAGACCAGAGATCAGAGACCAGAGATCAGAGATCAGAGGTCAGAGGTCAGAGGTCAGAGACCAGAGATCAGAGACCAGAGATCAGAGGTCAGAGGTCAGAGACCAGAGGTCAGCCTAGAGCAAGCCAAGAAGGCAATCCTTTGGAGCGAAGCCTGTAATTCATGTAATTGACAGACAGGTATTGGGGAGAATGCTTTGGGGACATGCTTTGGGGACAATGCTTTGCTTTAGGCTATGATTTCATTGTGCAAGAGTGTACGAGAATGTTTGAGAGAGTGTGTGTGTGTGTGTGTGTGGGGTGGGGGTGGGGGGGGGGGGGGGGGTTATATCTTACCTGCTGATGGTCACATCGTGATGTCACAGGGTGTGGTTTTCTGTAGCTGTTGCTTCTCACTGCCAGAGCCAAGATAGGTAGCCAGAAAGTTCTTATGAGTTCTGTAACTGATAACAGACCAGAGAGAGATGTTAGCTAACGCCTAGCGTCTGTGACAGAGTGTAAATTCAGTCCCGACTGGGGCCCGAACTCACAATCCACAACGTACACAAGAATCACCGTCAATACCACTGACCCAGTACAGCCAACACATCTGGACCTGGTGCTGACCCAGTACAGCCAACATATCTGGACCTGGTGCTGACCCAGAACAGCTAACATATCTGGATCTGGTGCTGACCCAGAATAGCCAAGACATCTGGATCTGGTGCTGACCCAGAACAGACAACATATCTGGACCTGGTGCTGACCCAGAACAGCCAACACATCTGGACCTGGTGCTGACCCAGAACAGCCAACATATCTGGACCTGGTGCTGACCCAGAACAGACAACATATCTGGACCTGGTGTCGACCCAGAACAGCCAATACATCTGGATCTGGTGCTGACCCAGAACAGCCAACACCTCTGGACCTGGTGCTGACCCAGAACAACCAACACATCTGGACCTAGTGCCGACCCAGAACAGCCAACATATCTGGACCTGGTGCCGACCCAGAACAGCCAACATATCTGGACCTGGTGCTGACCCAGAACAACCAACACATCTGGACCTGGTGCTGACCCAGAACAGCCAACATATCTGGACCTGGTGCTGACCCAGAACAGCCAACACATCTGAACCTGGTGCCGACCCAGAACAGCCAACATATCTGGACCTGGTGCTACAGTACTTTTATGGCTCAGAAAGACAGTAGCAACTTGGTCACCTGATACACATTTGACCAGGATCTACTCTGTGTAAGACCTGTTATAGATCCTACACATTCAACCAGGATCTACTCTGTGTAAGACCTGTTATAGATCCTACACATTCAACCAGGATCTACTCTGTGTAAGACCTGTTATAGATCCTAGACATTCAACCAGGATCTACTCTGTGTAAGACCTGTTATGGATCCTACACATTTCTTGGACTGACAGATGGAAGTCTGGTATTCTAGCACGACCCAGTTGAATGGAAAATCCATTCAGACAGAGGTACTGTATGTACTGTGTACGGCTCTGCT
Organism: Salvelinus fontinalis; assembly: GCF_029448725.1. NCBI lineage: Eukaryota > Metazoa > Chordata > Actinopteri > Salmoniformes > Salmonidae > Salvelinus > Salvelinus fontinalis. Next base: position 4,085,602 of record NC_074668.1, on the reverse strand, counting down.
ATTACTCATGTTGTCAGCAGCATCGGCACACTAATTAGTCTCAGGTAACAACATGGTGGATGATATAAAGTGCCTTCAAGAAAGTATTCATACAACCTTGACTTATTCTATATTTTGTTGTGTTACAGCCTGAATTCAAAATGGATCAAATATATATATATATATATATATATATATATATATATATATATATATATATATATATATATATATATATATTCTCACCCAACTACACACAATAACCCATAACGCCAAATTGAAAAACATGTTTTTTTTAAGAAATGTGTGCAAATGTATTTAAAATGAAATACAGAAATACCACCGTGACATAAGTATTCACACCCCTGAGGTTAGAATCACCTTTGGCAGCGATTATAGCTGTGAGTCTTTCTGAATCAGTCTCTAAGAGCTTTACACACCTGGATTGTACAATATGTGCACATTATTCTTTACAAAATTCAAGCTCTGTCAAGTTGGTTGTTGATCATTGCTAGACAGCCATTTTCAAGTCTTGCCATAGATTGTAAAGCTGAGTTAAGTCAAAACTGTAACTCAGCCACTCAGAAACATTCAATGTCGTCTTGGTAAGCAACTCCAGTGTATATTTGGCCTTGTGTTTTAGGTTATTGTCCTGCTGAAAGGTGAATTTGTCTCCCAGTGTCTGTTGGAAAGCAGACTGAACCAGGTTTCCTCTTGGCTTTTGCCTGCGCTTAGCTCTAGTCCGTTTCTTTTTACTCTTAAAAACTCCTTAGTTCTTGCCAATGACAAGCATACCCATAACATGATGCAGCCACCACCATGCTTGAACATATGAAGAGTGGTACTCAGGGATGTGTTGGATTTGCTCCAAACATAACGCTTTGTATTCAGGACATAAAGTTCCTTTCTTTGTTACATTATCTCCAGTTCTACCTTATTACCTTATTGCAAACAGGATGCATGTTTTGGAATGTTTTTTATTCTGTACAGGACTTCCTTCTTTTTACTCTGTCATTTAGGTTAGTATTGTGGAGTAACTACAATGTTGTTGATCCATCCTAATTATTTTCCTATCACAGCCATTCAACTCTGTAACTTAAAGTCACCATTGGCCTCATGGTGAAATCCCTGAGCGGTTTCCTTCCTCTCCGGCAACTGAGTTAGGAAGGAAGCCCGTATCTTTGTAGTGACTGGGTGTATTGATACACCATCCAAAGTGTAATTAATAATTTCAACATGTTCAAAGGGATATTCAATGTCTGCTTTTTTGCTGCTTGACTGAGGGACTTTACAGATAATTGTATGTGTGGGGTACAGAGATGAGGTAGTCATTCATAAATCATGTTAAACACTATTATTACACACAGAGTGATTCCATGTAACTTATTATGTGACTTGTTAAGCATATTTTTACTCCAGAACTTCTTTAGGTTTGCCATAACAAAGAGGTTGAATACCTATTGACTCAAGACATTTCAGCTTTTCATTTGTAATTAACTTGTAAACATTTCTAAAAATGTAATTCCACTTGGACATGATGGGGTATTGTGTTTAGGCCAGTGACACAAAATCTCAATTTAGTCCATTTTAAATTCAGGCTGTAACACAACAAAACTGAACTGGTTTCTATCCTCAAGCCACGAGACTGCTAAATAGCTAGCGAAATGGCCTGTATCTTTCTTATTGCACTGTCTCTATGCACACTGACAGGACTCTACACACTCTGACAGGACTCTACACACTCTGACAGGACTCTACACACTCTGACAGGACTCTACACACTCTGACAGGACTCTACACACTCACAGGACACTACACACTCACAGGACTCTACACACTGACAGGACTCTGACAGGACTCTACACACTGACAGGACTCTACACTCTGACAGCACTCTACACACTGACAGGACTCTAACAGGACTCTACACACTGAGAGGACTCTACACACTATGACAGGACTCTACACACTCTGACAGGACTCTACACACTCTGACAGGACTCTACACACTCTGACAGGACTCTACACACTCTGACAGGACTCTACACACTCACAGGACTCTACACACTGACAGGACTCTAACAGGACTCTACACACTGACAGGACTCTACACACTGACAGGACTCTAACAGGACTCTACACACTGACAGGACTCTAACAGGACTCTAACAGGACTCTACACACTGAGAGGACTCTAACAGGACTCTACACACTGAGAGGACTCTAACAGGACTCTACACACTGACAGGACTCTAACAGGACTCTACACACTGAGAGGACTCTAACAGGACTCTACACACTGACAGGACTCTAACAGGACTCTACACACTGACAGGACTCTAACAGGACTCTACACACTGACAGGACTCTAACAGGACTCTAACAGGACTCTAACAGGACTCTAACAGGACTCTACACACTGACAGGACTCTAACAGGACTCTACACACTGACATTAAACGTTGAGACTTGATACTCACTGTGTGCAGGCCATGAGCAGTATGGCGAGGCAGCTGACGCTGGAGAGGACCACAGCTATGACGACCAGGACAGTCTGAACCACCTCAGCTCTGCCGCTGTCTTCCTTGTTCGTCGTAGGCAGGAGCAGGATCCCACAGCGCTCGCCGTCATAACCTTTATTACACCTGCAGGGGGGACAGATGGTCAACCGATTCATTAAATCAGTCAATCAATGAAAAAGTATGTCAGTCAGATAGTCAGTCAGTCAGTCAGTCAATCTATCCTTCATTCTATCCATCATCCATCCACCCACATGCACACGCACACACGCCTGTGTTGTACTCACATGCACACTGGCTCTCTCAGGTCTGCCATGTACTTGCAGAGTCCATGGATACAGTAGCCCTTGTGGGAAGAGCTACAAGGGTCCTCTGTGACACGCCCTGACGTCTGGTGTGTGTGTCCGGCCGGGAACTCCGACGTGTGTCCCGACGACGTGTGTCCCGACGACGTGTGTCCCGACGACGTGTGTCCCGACGACGTGTGTCCCGACGACGTGTGTCCCGACGACGCGTGTCCCGACGACGCGTGTCCCGACGACGCGTGTCCCGACGACGCGTGTCCCGACGACGCGTGTCCCGACGACGCGTGTCCCGACGACGTGTGTTCAGGGTTGACGGCTGTGGAGTTTTTTGTATCCTTCTTCTTCTTTCCTTTATTCCTTTTTCCTTTCTGACCTTTCCCCTTTTCTTTTTGGCCCTTACTGTGACGCAGCACTGCTGGGGAACAACAGATGGTTATTATCATTTTCTGATTATTAGAGACAGAGATAGATGAGAGAAAAGGGGGAAACAGACGGGAGACAGATAGAGACAGATGGGAAAGAGATGGAGACAGATGGGAAACAGAAAGAGACAGATGGAGACAGATAGAGACAGATAGAGACAGATGGGAAAGAGATGGAGACAGATGGAGACAGATGGAGACAGATGGGAAAGAGATGGAGACAGATGGAGACAGATGGAGACAGATAGAGACAGATGGAGACAGATGGGAAAGAGATGGAGACAGATGGAGACAGATAGAGACAGATGGAGACAGATGGGAAAGAGATAGAGATAGATGGAGAGACATTGAGACAGATAGTGAGAGATGGAGAGGTGGAGACAGATAGAGAGAGATTGAGACAGATGGGAAACAGATGGGAAACAGATAGAGAGATGGAGACAGATGGAGACAGATGGAGAGAGATAGGAGACAGATGAAGACAGATGGAGAGAGCTAGAGACAGATAGTTAGAGGTGGGAGACAGATGGAGAGAGATGGAGAGAGATGGAGACAGATGGAGAGAGATAGGAGACAGATGAAGACAGATGGAGAGAGAGAGAGGGATGGAGACAGATAGTTAGAGGTGGGAGACAGATGGAGAGAGATGGAGACAGATGGAGACAGATGGAGAGAGACTGGAGACAGATAGAGACAGACTGGAGACAGACTGGAGACAGATAGAGACAGACTGGAGACAGACTGGAGACAGACTGGAGACAGACTGGAGACAGATGGAGACAGACTGGAGACAGATGGAGACAGACTGGAGACAGACTGGAGACAGATAGAGACAGACTGGAGACAGATAGAGACAGACTGGAGACAGATAGAGACAGACTGGAGACAGATGGAGACAGACTGGAGACAGACTGGAGACAGACTGGAGACAGACTGGAGACAGATAGAGACAGACTGGAGACAGATGGAGAAAGACTGGAGACAGACTGGAGACAGACTGGAGACAGATAGAGACAGACTGGAGACAGATAGAGACAGACTGGAGACAGATGGAGACAGACTGGAGACAGATGGAGACAGACTGGAGACAGACTGGAGACAGACTGGAGACAGACTGGAGACAGACTGGAGACAGATAGAGACAGACTGGAGACAGATGGAGACAGATAGAGACAGACTGGAGACAGATAGAGACAGACTGGAGACAGATAGAGACAGACTGGAGACAGATAGAGACAGACTGGAGACAGATAGAGACAGACTGGAGACAGACTGGAGACAGACTGGAGACAGATAGAGACAGACTGGAGACAGACTGGAGACAGACTGGAGACAGACTGGAGACAGATAGAGACAGACTGGAGACAGATAGAGACAGATAGAGACAGACTGGAGACAGATAGAGACAGACTGGACACAGACTGGAGACAGACTGGAGACAGACTGGAGACAGACTGGAGACAGATGGAGACAGACTGGAGACAGATGGAGACAGACTGGAGACAGACTGGAGACAGACTGGAGACAGATAGAGACAGACTGGAGACAGATAGAGACAGACTGGAGACAGATAGAGACAGATAGAGACAGACTGGAGACAGATGGAGACAGACTGGAGACAGACTGGAGACAGACTGGAGACAGACTGGAGACAGATAGAGACAGACTGGAGACAGATGGAGACAGACTGGAGACAGACTGGAGACAGACTGGAGACAGATAGAGACAGACTGGAGACAGATAGAGACAGACTGGAGACAGATAGAGACAGACTGGAGACAGATGGAGACAGACTGGAGACAGATGGAGACAGACTGGAGACAGACTGGAGACAGACTGGAGACAGACTGGAGACAGATAGAGACAGACTGGAGACAGATGGAGACAGACTGGAGACAGACTGGAGACAGATGGAGACAGACTGGAGACAGACTGGAGACAGATAGAGACAGACTGGAGACAGATAGAGACAGACTGGAGACAGATAGAGACAGACTGGAGACAGATAGATACAGACTGGAGACAGACTGGAGACAGACTGGAGACAGATAGAGACAGATAGAGACAGACTGGAGACAGACTGGAGACAGACTGGAGACAGACTGGAGACAGACTGGAGACAGATAGAGACAGACTGGAGACAGATAGAGACAGATAGAGACAGACTGGAGACAGATAGAGACAGACTGGAGACAGATGAAGACAGACTGGAGACAGATAGAGACAGACTGGAGACAGACTGGAGACAGACTGGAGACAGATAGAGACAGACTGGAGACAGATAGAGACAGACTGGAGACAGACTGGAGACAGATAGAGACAGACTGGAGACAGATAGAGACAGACTGGAGACAGATAGAGACAGACTGGAGACAGATAGAGACAGACTGGAGACAGACTGGAGACAGATAGAGACAGACTGGAGACAGATAGAGACAGACTGGAGACAGATAGAGACAGACTGGAGACAGATAGAGACAGACTGGAGACAGATAGAGACAGACTGGAGACAGACTGGAGACAGACTGGAGACAGATAGAGACAGACTGGAGACAGACTGGAGACAGACTGGAGACAGACTGGAGACAGATAGAGACAGACTGGAGACAGATGGAGACAGACTGGAGACAGATAGAGACAGACTGGAGACAGACTGGAGACAGACTGGAGACAGATAGAGACAGACTGGAGACAGATAGAGACAGACTGGAGACAGACTGGAGACAGATGGAGACAGATAGAGACAGACTGGAGACAAATGGAGACAGACTGGAGACAGATAGAGACAGATGGAGACAGACTGGAGACAGACTGGAGACAGATGGAGACAGACTGGAGACAGATAGAGACAGACTGGAGACAGATAGAGACAGACTGGAGACAGATAGAGACAGATTGGAGATAGATAGAGACAGACTGGAGACAGATAGAGACAGACTGGAGACAGATAGAGACAGACTGGAGACAGATAGAGACAGATGGAGACAGACTGGAGACAGACTGGAGACAGATGGAGACAGACTGGAGACAGATAGAGACAGACTGGAGACAGATAGAGACAGACTGGAGACAGATAGAGACAGACTGGAGATAGATAGAGACAGATGGAGACAGACTGGAGACAGACTGGAGACAGACTGGAGACAGATAGAGACAGACTGGAGACAGATAGAGACAGATGGAGACAGACTGGAGACAGACTGGAGACAGATGGAGACAGACTGGAGACAGATAGAGACAGACTGGAGACAGATAGAGACAGACTGGAGATAGATAGATACAGACTGGAGACAGATAGAGACAGACTACAGACAGATAGAGACAGACTGGAGACAGATAGAGACAGACTGGAGATAGATAGAGACAGACTGGAGACAGACTGGAGACAGACTGGAGACAGATAGAGACAGATGGAGACAGACTGGAGACAGATAGAGACAGACTGGAGACAGATAGAGACAGATGGAGACAGACTGGAGACAGATGGAGACAGACTGGAGACAGATAGAGACAGACTGGAGACAGATAGAGACAGACTGGAGACAGATAGAGACAGACTGGAGATAGATAGAGACAGATGGAGACAGACTGGAGACAGACTGGAGACAGACTGGAGACAGACTGGAGACAGACTGGAGACAGATAGAGACAGACTGGAGACAGACTGGAGACAGACTGGAGACAGATAGAGACAGACTGGAGACAGATAGAGACAAGTGGGACAGAGGGGAAGACAGATGGGAGACAGGTGGGAGAGAGGGGGAGGTAGGGACTACTGGGGGGTACTAGGGACTACTGGGGTAGGAGCTAGGGGCTGTCTGCTAGAGGGTACTAGGGACTACTGGGGTAGGAGCTAGGGGCTGTCTGCTAGAGGGTACTAGGGACTACTGGGGTAGGAGCTAGGGGATGTCTGCTAGAGGGTACTAGGGACTACTGGGGTAGGAGCTAGGGGCTGTCTGCTAGAGGGTACTAGGGACTACTGGGGTAGGAGCTAGGGGCTGTCTGCTAGAGGGTACTAGGGACTACTGGGGTAGGAGCTAGGGGCTGTCTGCTAGAGGGTACTAGGGACTACTGGGGTAGGAGCTAGGGGCTGTCTGCTAGAGGGTACTAGGGACTACTGGGGTAGGAGCTAGGTGCTGTCTGCTAGGGGGTACTAGGGACTACTGGGGTAGGAGCTAGGGGCTGTCTGCTAGAGGGTACTAGGGACTACTGGGGTAGGAGCTAGGGGCCGTCTGCTAGGGAGTACTAGGGACTACTGGGGTAGGATCTAGGGGTAAGGGAGAGGGGTTATCACGCAGTCCTACGTTGGGGTGAGCCGTCTGCTAGAGGGTACTAGGGACTACTGGGGTAGGATCTAGGGGTAAGGGAGAGGGGTTATCACGCAGTCCTACGTTGGGGTGAGCCGTCTGCTAGAGGGTACTAGGGACTACTGGGGTAGGATCTAGGGGTAAGGGAGAGGGGTTATCACGCAGTCCTACGTTGGGGTGAGCCGTCTGTAGGTGTTCCTCCCGACAGATCTTCTTCAAGATCCAGTTCCTCCTCATCGCCCAGAGAGCTCTGTAGCTCCTCCCCTTCCCCTGAGGCCAATGCCCCCGTCACATGGCTCAGCCCCGCTGAGAACGTCACTGCGGATCCCAGGACACCTAGAGCGCTGAAAACTACAACCAGACCACACCAGTCAAACGCAGAGCACTGAAAACTACAACCAGAACACACCAGTCCAACTGCACACACAACAGTATATGTAAATCATGTACACTAAATAATTGTGCTACACTCATTATGCAAAAGAAAGAAAGAAAAAAGTAAACTACAACTAGACCACACCAATCAGACACAGACCAGAGTACTGAAAACTACAACTAGACCACACCAATCAGACACAGACCAGAGTACTGAAAACTACAACTAGACCACACTAATCAGACACAGACCAGAGTACTGAAAACTACAACTAGACCACACTAATCAGACACAGACCAGAGTACTGAAAACTACAACTAGACCACACTAATCAGACACAGACCAGAGTACTGAAAACTACAACTAGACCACACTAATCAGACACAGACCAGAGTACTGAAAACTACAACTAGACCACACTAATCAGACACAGACCAGAGTACTGAAAACTACAACTAGACCACACTAATCAGACACAGACCAGAGTACTGAAAACTACAACTAGACCACACTAATCAGACACAGACCAGAGTACTGAAAACTACAACTAGACCACACTAATCAGACACAGACCAGAGTACTGAAAACTACAACTAGACCACACTAATCAGACACAGACCAGAGTACTGAAAACTACAACTAGACCACACTAATCAGACACAGACCAGAGTACTGAAAACTACAACTAGACCACACTAATCAGACACAGACCAGAGTACTGAAAACTACAACTAGACCACACTAATCAGACACAGACCAGAGTACTGAAAACTACAACTAGACCACACTAATCAGACACAGACCAGAGTACTGAAAACTACAACTAGACCACACTAATCAGACACAGACCAGAGTACTGAAAACTACAACTAGACCACACTAATCAGACACAGACCAGAGTACTGAAAACTACAACTAGACCACACTAATCAGACACAGACCAGAGTACTGAAAACTACAACTAGACCACACTAATCAGACACAGACCAGAGTACTGAAAACTACAACTAGACCACACAATTCAGACACAGACCAGAGTACTGAAAACTACAACTAGACCACACTAATCAGACACAGACCAGAGTACTGAAAACTACAACTAGACCACACTAATCAGACACAGACCAGAGTACTGAAAACTACAACTAGACCACACTAATCAGACACAGACCAGAGTACTGAAAACTACAACTAGACCACACTAATCAGACACAGACCAGAGTACTGAAAACTACAACTAGACCACACTAATCAGACACAGACCAGAGTACTGAAAACTACAACTAGACCACACTAATCAGACACAGACCAGAGTACTGAAAACTACAACTAGACCACACTAATCAGACACAGACCAGAGTACTGAAAACTACAACTAGACCACACTAATCAGACACAGACCAGAGTACTGAAAACTACAACTAGACCACACTAATCAGACACAGACCAGAGTACTGAAAACTACAACTAGACCACACTAATCAGACACAGACCAGAGTACTGAAAACTACAACTAGACCACACTAATCAGACACAGACCAGAGTACTGAAAACTACAACTAGACCACACTAATCAGACACAGACCAGAGTACTGAAAACTACAACTAGACCACACTAATCAGACACAGACCAGAGTACTGAAAACTACAACTAGACCACACTAATCATACATAGCAACCAAGGCTGCACGCAGACAGTGCAGACTACAACCCAATAACACACACAGCAGACTAGAGCACTCAATACTTCCATTTGACATCAGACAAACAGACCCAAAGAGCAGAATACAAGAGCTGAACATTCTTTAACTTTGACCTAAATAGGATTAGCATACCGTCCAGGCTTCTGACAAGTCTTAACATGTTTTGAAACATTTCTCTCTTCTCTCTGTTTCAATCTGCATATCTCTCTCTCTCTCTCTCTCTCTCTCTCTCTCTCTCTCTCTCTCTCTCTCTCTATCTATCTATCTCTCTCCTTACTCCATCGCTCTACTTCCTTCTAAACACAAGGCTTCTCTCTCCTTAGTCCATCACTCTACTTCCCTCTAAACACAAGGCTTCTCTCCTCTACTTCCCTCTAAACACAAGGCTTCTCTCCTCTACTTCCCTCTAAACACAAGGCTTCTCTCCTCTACTTGCCTCTAAACACAAGGCTTCTGTCCTCTACTTGCCTCTAAACACAAGGCTTCTGTCCTCTACTTGCCTCTAAACACAAGGCTTCTGTCCTCTCCTTGCCTCTAAACACAAGGCTTCTGTCCTCTACTTGCCTCTAAACACAAGGCTTCTGTCCTCTACTTGCCTCTAAACACAAGGCTTCTGTCCTCTACTTGCCTCTAAACACAAGGCTTCTGTCCTCTACTTGCCTCTAAACACAAGGCTTCTCTCCTCTACTTCCCTCTAAACACAAGGCTTCTGTCCTCTACTTGCCTCTAAACACAAGGCTTCTGTCCTCTACTTGCCTCTAAACACAAGGCTTCTGTCCTCTCCTTGCCTCTAAACACAAGGCTTCTGTCCTCTACTTCCCTCTAAACACAAGGCTTCTGTCCTCTCCTTGCCTCTAAACACAAGGCTTCTGTCCTCTACTTCCCTCTAAACACAAGGCTTCTGTCCTCTCCTTGCCTCTAAACACAAGGCTTCTGTCCTCTACTTCCCTCTAAACACAAGGCTTCTGTCCTCTACTTCCCTCTAAACACAACTCTTCTCTAAAACCCAGCTCACCCTTCTATCCATTCCTGCCCAAACTAAACACAACACAACAGCCAATCATCATATTGTAATTACGAGCCCGGTCTACTTACCCAAACACAGCAGAGAGGAGAGGATGAGAGTGTTCATGTCCTAGGAGTGTGTGTGAGTGGTTGTGAGGGTGCGTGTTTGTTTCCCGACAGACAGACAGACAGTGAGAGTGTGTGTGTGTTCTGCGCTGACAGACAGTGAGAGTGTGTGTGTGTGTGTGTGTTCTGCGCTGACAGACAGTGAGAGTGTGTGTGTGTGTGTGTGTTCTGCGCTGACAGACAGTGAGAGTGTGTGTGTTCTGCACCGACAGACTAGTCTTCTGTCTCTCCTTCCTCTCCTACTTAGGGGTTGGTTGGCTGCTTTTATAGACAACGCCTCAGTAGAGAGAGAGAGAGAGAGAGTGAGAGTGTGTGTGTGTGCGTGTATGTGTGTGTGTGTGTGTGTGTGTGTGTGTGTGTGTGTGTGTGTGTGTGTGTGTGTGTGTGTGTGTGTGTGTGTGTGTGTGTGTGTGTGTGTGTGTGTGTGTGTGTGTGTGTGTGTGTGTGTGTGTGTGTGTGTGTGTCTTTCAGTAATGTAATGATTAACTTGCCCAAACTTAGGGAATGTATTTATGCATGTCATGTTCTTTACACTTGGCTTCTGTTGGGAATAATAATGAGTAAGATCCTCACACTTTGTTCCATACAGTTAACACACACACACACACACACACACACACACACACACACACACACACACACACACACACACACACACACACACACACACACACACACACACACACACACACACACACACACAACAATTTTTGTATTCTGTCCAGTCACTACATCTCATTAACACACAAAAATAAACTTTCCACTTCCACTTTCACTAATGTTCCTTCCTCCGGGCCTTGTATCTTCACTAATGTTCCTACCTCCGGGCCTTGTATCTTCACTAATGTTCCTACCTCCGGGCCTTGTCTCTTCACTAATGTTCGTACCTCCGGGCCTTGTCTCTTCACTAATGTTCCTACCTCTGGGCCTTGTCTCTTCACTAATGTTCCTACCTCCGGGCCTTGTCTCTTCACTAATGTTCCTACCTCCGGGCCTTGTCTCTAACTAATGTTCCTACCTCCGGGCCTTGTCTCTTCACTAATGTTCCTACCTCCGGGCCTTGTCTCTTCACTAATGTTCCTACCTCCGGGCCTTGTCTCTTCACTAATGTTCCTACCTCCGGGCCTTGTCTCTAACTAATGTTCCTACCTCCGGGCCTTGTCTCTTCACTAATGTTCCTACCTCCGGGCCTTGTCTCTTCACTAATGTTCCTACCTCCGGGCCTTGTCTCTTCACTAATGTTCCTACCTCCGGGCCTTGTCTCTTCACTAATGTTCCTACCTCCGGGCCTTGTCTCTTCACTAATGTTCCGACCTCCGGGCCTTGTCTCTTCACTAATGTTCCTACCTCCGGGCCTTGTCTCTTCACTAATGTTCCTACCTCCGGGCCTTGTCTCTTCACTAATGTTCCTACCTCCGGGCCTTGTCTCTTCACTAATGTTCCTACCTCCGGGCCTTGTCTCTTCACTAATGTTCCTACCTCTGGGCCTTGTCTCTTCACTAATGTTCCGACCTCCGGGCCTTGTCTCTTCACTAATGTTCCTACCTCCGGGCCTTGTCTCTTCACTAATGTTCCTACCTCCGGGCCTTGTCTCTTCACTAATGTTCCTACCTCCGGGCCTTGTCTCTTCACTAATGTTCCTACCTCCGGGCCTTGTCTCTTCACTAATGTTCCTACCTCCGGGCCTTGTCTCTTTCACTTCATATATTTGCTGAGGGTCCATTGAATAGAGCCATAAAAGACTAAACAACAGCTGCAAGTCCTTTCCACACACACACACACACACACACACACACACACACACACACACACACACACACACACACACACACACACACACACACACACACACACACACACACACACACACACACACACACACACACACACACACACACACACACACACACACACACACACACCTGTAGTGTCGTTGTCGAGGTCAAACAAGGGTTTGTAGTATTACAGTGTTGTTCAGGCGATTGAAAGTTGTTTGATAAGTCAACTAGGGATGTACTATATCCCATAATATTACGTGTAATTGCTTTGACGACATTCTGGTAAAGTATATAATATGTTTTCTTTCATGTGATCTTCAGGGATGAGTGTGGGTTACGTTACCTTGTTCCCAGCAAACTGAAAACATTCCCAGGACATTAGCTAACATTCCCAGTAAGTTGTAGTTAGGCTTTGATCTAACATTAGGTTGATAACACTCCAAAAAACAATAAAATAATGTTTTTGATAACAAAATGTTTTTGTTTTGTTCTTCAGACAATGTTTAAAATGAAAAAAATCCTTGGAATGTTCACAAGGTACTTACTAAAAATGTTGTTAAGAAAATGCACCAGCCACCGCAGAACATTCCCATGATTCAGAGCGGTTGGGTTAAATGTGGACGACACATTTCAGTTGAATGCATTCAGTTGGACAACTGACTAGGTATCCCCCCTTTCCCTTTCCTTTCCCTTTTACATTGTCCTCCTACAATATACCCCTCCCCCACTTTCCCCCCTTGCCCCCCAAGGTTCCTTTTATTTATACCTTTATTTAACTAGGCAAGTCAATTAAGAACAAATTCTTATTTACAATGACGGCCTACCCCGGCCAAACCCTAACCTGTGCGCCGCCTTATGGGACTCCCCAATCACGGCCAGTTGTGATACAGCCTGGAATCGAACCAGGGTCTGTTATGACGCCTCTAGCACTGAGATACAGGGTAATAAAGGAAATATATATATATATATATATATATAAAATATATGTGTATATATATGTATGTGTATATGTATGTATTTTTATATATATGTGAATGTATGTATGTGTAAGTAAGTACACACCCATATATATATATATATATATATATATATATATATATATATATATATATATATATATATATATATATATATATATATATTCTGAAAATGTTCTCATCATTTTAAACATTTGATCTCAATACTAAAATCTGTTCCTAACAGAGTAAGACTACATTTTGTAAACTTCACCCCGTTGCCAGAGTTTAAATAAATTGTGTTGTTTAGAAGGAGTGCAAAGGGACAATTGAGTTATTGCATACGCCCACTTCACAGAGTATATAATATACGAATACATGTTAGAACGGGCCAATAGGATCTTGCTAGCTCATGCTTGGCTCCTCCTTTCTTGTTCTGCCCTCTATGATTAATTTGCTCCGATTGGAAATGACAGGGTGTGGTCTATCTTGGTTAGTTATACAAATCTTTGACAGGCTGTGGTCTGTCCTTGGTTAGTTATACAAATCTTTGACAGGCTGTGGTCTGTCCTTGGTTAGTTATACAAATCTTTGACAGGCTGTGGTCTGTCCTTGGTTAGTTATACAAATCTTTGACAGGCTGTGGTCTGTCCTTGGTTAGTTATACGAATCTTTGACAGGCTGTGGTCTATCTTGGTTAGTTATACAAATCTTTGACAGGCTGTGGTCTATCTTGGTTAGTTATACAAATCTTTGACAGGCTGTGGTCTATCTTGGTTAGTTATACAAATCTTTGACAGGCTGTGGTCTATCTTGGTTAGTTATACAAATCTTTGACAGGCTGTGGTCTATCTTGGTTAGTTATACAAATCTTTGACAGGCTGTGGTCTATCTTGGTTAGTTATACAAATCTTTGACAGGCTGTGGTCTATCTTGGTTAGTTATACAAATCTTTGACAGGCTGTGGTCTATCTTGGTTAGTTATACAAATCTTTGACAGGCTGTGGTCTATCTTGGTTAGTTATACAAATCTTTGACAGGGTGTGGTGGTGGGGGGGTGTGTACTGTTCAGTTTGCTTGATGTGGTTTGTGACCTGCAGGGATAATAGAGTGAGGGATATTTAGTTACCTTGTTGTGTCTGTCTTCTCTGTTTCCCTCCATTCCTCTCTGGATGGAATCCCATCCATCCCATCCCCTGCCACGCAGGCAGCGTTGCACTGTGGTCCGCCGTGACATGGATAGATGGTTGTTTATAGGGGAGGGCCGTGACGGAATTTTCACCAACCTTCCAAAGAGAATGTTAGGAATACCTGACATGTCGTTGGGGAGAGGTCAGACACACTGCTTATTGGAAACTATGACAGCAGTCTGGAAAAGAGAGCAGAGCACAATAACAGAGTCCTAGAGATCTGAACATCCTCAAACTGGAGGTAGATATATGTGTCTTCTGACCCCTCCTGTCTCAGCCTCCAGTATTTATGCTGCAGTAGTTTGTGTCGGGGGGCTAGGGTCAGTTGGTTATATCTGGAATATTTCTCCTGTCTTATCCGGTGTCCTGTGTGAATTTAAGTATGCTCTCTCTAATTCTCTCTTTCTCTCTCTCTCTCTCTCTCTCTCTCTTGGAGGACCTGAGCCCTAGGACCATGCCTCAGGACTACCTGGCATGATGACTCCTTGCTGTCCCCAGTCCACCTGGCCGTGCTGCTGTTCCAGTTTCAACTGTTCTGCCTGAGGCTATGGAACCCTGACCTGTTCACTGAGGTGCTGACTTGTTGCACCCTCGACAACTACTGTGATTATTATTATTTGACCCTGCTGGTCATATTTGAACATCTTGGCCACGTTCTGTTATAATCTCCTCCCTCAGCACAGCCAGAAGAGGACTGGCCACCCCTCATAGCCTGGTTCCTCTCTAGGTTTCTTCCTAGGTTTTGGCCTTTCTAGGGAGTTTTTCCCTAGCCACCGTGCTTCTACACCTGCATTGCTTGCTGTTTGGGGTTTTAGGCGGGGTTTCTGTACAACACTTTGATATATCAGCTGATGTAAGAAGGGCTTTATAAATACATTTGATTTAGACACTAGTTACTGTAGAGTAGCCCCATGAACCAGGAAAAACCTTGGTTCACATGAGAACACACACGCACGCACGCACGCACGCACGCACGCACGCACGCACGCACACACACACACACACACACACACACACACACACACACACACACACACACACACACACACACACACACACATTGTTCCACTTATTTTGACTTGTAGTTATTATACATCTTTACAATGTTCCTCCTCGTACCATTTAAGCTAGAAACGCCATCCAATCATTACAATGTGCAGACTGGTCTGGAATAGTTTCATTGTACACAACTTTTTGATACTATTAAACTTTTATTAAACTTACTAAACTTCATTCACTTTCATGGGATTTCTTCAACATTCTAAAGCTTCCATTGTATTTGTATTTATTATGGATCCCCATTAGCTGCTGTCATGGCAACAGCTACTCTTCCTGGGGTTTATTATGGATCCCCATTAGTTCCTGCCAAGGCAGCAGCTAGTCTTCCTGGGGTTTATTATGGATCCCCATTCCTTCCTGCCCTGGCAGCAGCTACTCTGCCTGGGGTTTATTATGGATCCCCATTAGTTCCTGCCAAGGCAGCAGCTGCTCTTCCTGGGGTTTATTATGGATCCCCATTAGTTCCTGCCAAGGCAGTAGCTACTCTTCCTGGGGTTTATTCTGAATCCCCATTTAGTTCCTGCCGAGGCAGCAGCTACTCTTCCTGGGGTTTATTCTGAATCCCCATTAATTCCTGCCGAGGCAGCAGCTACTCTTCCTGGGGTTTATTCTGAATCCCCATTAATTCCTGCCAAGGCAGCAGCTAGTCTTCCTGGGGTTTATTATGGATCACCATTCGTTCCTGCCAAGGCAGCTTGTCAAATCGCCAGTTGGCAACACATCCCTTATGGGATTAATGTACACATAAACAAACATTGCAATAATTCATTGATTTAACAAAAATATATATTTTATATTTCTTCCGGTGTTCTCTGCTCATAACAACCTACCCACTGGGCACCGACGTCAAATCAATGTCTATTCCACGTTGGTTCAACCGTATTTTCATTTATATGACGTGGAAACAGCGTTGATTAAACCATTGTGTGACAAGTGGGTTTGATCATAATGCCTCTGTTTCTATTGGCCTCATCAACTCAGCTGGTTGAAAAATATGTTGGCTGCCATGGTCACAGGGAGAGCAGAGAAATATTTACCTGGCGATTGTTTCGGCTACTGTGGTACTGTATTTTGTTACCTGGTTACAATACTTTCTCATTGTCTACCTGGCTGTCTGACGAAGGCATATTCTATTCTTGTTGCAGGCTGACGTTTATAGTCATGAGTCTTGCCCTTGAGGCAGAACTGAGTATTTTCCGCTAGATGTGCCAGCTGCAAAGTCAAAATTGTCTACAGTACCAGTCAAAAGTTTGGACACACCTAGTCATTCAAGGGTTTTTCTTTATTTTTACTATTTTCTACATTGTAGAATAATAGTGAAGACATCAAAACTATGGAATCATGTAGTACTGTAAAAACAAATCAAAATATATTTTAGATTCTTCTTTGACTTGATGACAACTTTGCACACTCTTGGCATTCTCTCAACCAGCTTAAGCTGGAATGCTTTTCCAACAGTCTTGAAGGAGTTCCCACATACTGAGCACTTGTTGGCTGCTTTTCCTTCACTCTGTGGCCCAACTCATCCAAAACCATCTCAATTAGTTTGAGGTTGGGTGATTGTGGAGGCCAGGTCATCTGATGCAGCACTCCATCACTCTCCTTCTTGGTCAAATAGCACTTACACAGCCTGGAGGTGTGTTGGGTCATTGTCCTGTTGAAAAACCAATGATGGTCCCACTAAGCGCAAACCAGATGGGATGGCGTATCACTGCAGAACTGTGCTGAACCAGAACCATGCTGGTTGAGTGTGCCTTGAATTCTAAATAAATCACAGACAGTGTCACCAGCAAAGCACCCCCACACCATCACACCTCCTCCTCCATGCTTCACGGGGGAACCACACATGCAGAGATCATCCGTTCACCTACTCTGCGTCTCACAAAGACACAGCGGTTGGAACCAAAAATCTCAAATTTGGACTCTTCAGAACAAAGGACAGATTTCCACCGGTCTAATGTCCATCGCTTGTGTTTCTTGGCCCAAGCAAGTCTGTTCTTCTTATTGGTGTCCTTTAGTAGTGGTTTCTTTGCAGAAATTCGACCATGAAGGCCTGGTTCACGCAGTCTCCTCTGAACAATTGGGTTTTCTAATGATCACTTAGTCTTTTAAAATTATAAACTTGGATTAGCTAACACAATGTGCCATTGGAACACAGGAGTGATGGTTGCTGATAATGGGCCTCTATACGCCTATGTAGATATTCCATTAAAAATCAGCCGTTTCCAACTACAATAGTAATTTACAACATTAACCATGTCTACACTGTATTTCTGATCAATTTGATGTTATTTTAAGGGACAAAAAATATGTTTTTCTTTCAAAAACAAGGACATTTCTAAGTGACCCCAAACTTTTGAACGTTAGTGTGTGTATATATAGTACATATATTGTGTTTGTGTATATTTATATTGTATTATACAAAAGTGACCTAGGTCTCAATATGTCTTCCCTGTCATATTTTTAATTTTTTTTATAAACAGAATTTGTATAAATTAGCATAAAATAACTCGCTAACATTAACTCTTGAACCCGTTGCTTTTTCCATTCACATTTCGAATTTGGACGTTAGCACGTTGAGCCTACTGATTGGTGTGCCCCCCCCCCCCACCTCGTTAGTCAGAAGGTGTTGTCCCCATGCTGGCTTGTCATCTCGTTAGTCAGAAGGTGTTGTCCCCATGCTGGCTTGTCATCTCGTTAGTCAGTATGTGTTGTCCCCATGCTGGCTTGTCATCTCGTTAGTCAGTATGTGTTGTCCCCCGTGCTGGCTTGTCATCTCGTTAGTCAGTATGTGTTGTCCCCCGTGCTGGCTTGTCATCTCGTTAGTCAGTATGTGTTGTCCCCATGCTGGCTTGTCATCTCGTTTGTCAGTATGTGTTGTCCCCCGTGCTGGCTTGTCATCTCGTTAGTCAGTATGTGTTGTCCCCCGTGCTGGCTTGTCATCTCGTTAGTCAGAAGGTGTTGTCCCCATGCTGGCTTGTCATCTCGTTAGTCAGTATGTGTTGTCCCCCGTGCTGGCTTGTCATCTCGTTAGTCAGTATGTGTTGTCCCCCGTGCTGGCTTGTCATCTCGTTAGTCAGAAGGTGTTGTCCCCATGATGGCTTGTCATCTCGTTAGTCAGAAGGTGTTGTCCCCATGCTGGCTTGTCATCTCGTTAGTCAGTATGTGTTGTCCCCGTGCTGGCTTGTCATCTCGTTAGTCAGAAGGTGTTGTCCCCGTGCTGGCTTGTCATCTCGTTAGTCAGAAGGTGTTGTCCCCATGCTGGCTTGTCATCTCGTTAGTCAGTATGTGTTGTCCCCATGCTGGCTTGTCATCTCGTTAGTCAGTATGTGTTGTCCCCATGCTGGCTTGTCATCTCGTTAGTCAGTATGTGTTGTCCCCATGCTGGCTTGTCATCTCGTTAGTCAGTATGTGTTGTCCCCATGCTGGCTTGTCATCTCGTTAGTCAGTAGGTGTTGTCCCCATGCTGGCTTGTCATCTCGTTAGTCAGAAGGTGTTGTCCCCATGCTGGCTTGTCATCTCGTTAGTCAGTATGTGTTGTCCCCGTGCTGGCTTGTCATCTCGTTAGTCAGTATGTGTTGTCCCCGTGCTGGCTTGTCATCTCGTTAGTCAGTATGTGTTGTCCCCATGCTGGCTTGTCATCTCGTTAGTCAGTAGGTGTTGTCCCCATGCTGGCTTGTCATCTCGTTAGTCAGAAGGTGTTGTCCCCATGCTGGCTTGTCATCTCGTTAGTCAGTAGGTGTTGTCCCCATGCTGGCTTGTCATCTCGTTAGTCAGAAGGTGTTGTCCCCATGCTGGCTTGTCATCTCGTTAGTCAGTATGTGTTGTCCCCATGCTGGCTTGTCATCTCGTTAGTCAGTATGTGTTGTCCCCCGTGCTGGCTTGTCATCTCGTTAGTCAGAAGGTGTTGTCCCCATGCTGGCTTGTCATCTCGTTAGTCAGTATGTGTTGTCCCCCGTGCTAGCTTGTCATCTCGTTAGTCAGTATGTGTTGTCCCCATGCTGGCTTGTCATCTCGTTAGTCAGTATGTGTTGTCCCCATGCTGGCTTGTCATCTCGTTAGTCAGAAGGTGTTGTCCCCATGCTGGCTTGTCATCTCGTTAGTCAGTATGTGTTGTCCCCATGCTGGCTTGTCATCTCGTTAGTCAGTATGTGTTGTCCCCATGCTGGCTTGTCATCTCGTTAGTCAGTATGTGTTGTCCCCATGCTGGCTTGTCATCTCGTTAGTCAGTATGTGTTGTCCCCATGCTGGCTTGTCATCTCGTTAGTCAGTAGGTGTTGTCCCCATGCTGGCTTGTCATCTCGTTAGTCAGTATGTGTTGTCCCCATGCTGGCTTGTCATCTCGTTAGTCAGTATGTGTTGTCCCCATGCTGGCTTGTCATCTCGTTAGTCAGTATGTGTTGTCCCCGTGCTGGCTTGTCATCTCGTTAGTCAGTATGTGTTGTCCCCATGCTGGCTTGTCATCTCGTTAGTCCGTATGTGTTGTTCCCATGCTGGCTTGTCATCTCGTTAGTCAGTATGTGTTGTCCCCATGCTGGCTTGTCATCTCGTTAGTCAGTATGTGTTGTCCCCATGCTGGCTTGTCATCTCGTTAGTCAGTATGTGTTGTCCCCATGCTGGCTTGTCATCTCGTTAGTCAGTATGTGTTGTCCCCATGCTGGCTTGTCATCTCGTTAGTCAGTAGGTGTTGTCCCCATGCTGGCTTGTCATCTCGTTAGTCAGAAGGTGTTGTCCCCATGCTGGCTTGTCATCTCGTTAGTCAGTATGTGTTGTCCCCATGCTGGCTTGTCATCTCGTTAGTCAGTATGTGTTGTCCCCATGCTGGCTTGTCATCTCGTTAGTCAGTATGTGTTGTCCCCATGCTGGCTTGTCATCTCGTTAGTCAGTAGGTGTTGTCCCCATGCTGGCTTGTCATCTCGTTAGTCAGTATGTGTTGTCCCCATGCTGGCTTGTCATCTCGTTAGTCAGTATGTGTTGTCCCCATGCTGGCTTGTCATCTCGTTAGTCAGTATGTGTTGTCCCCGTGCTGGCTTGTCATCTCGTTAGTCAGTATGTGTTGTCCCCATGCTGGCTTGTCATCTCGTTAGTCCGTATGTGTTGTTCCCATGCTGGCTTGTCATCTCGTTAGTCAGTATGTGTTGTCCCCATGCTGGCTTGTCATCTCGTTAGTCAGAAGGTGTTGTCCCCATGCTGGCTTGTCATCTCGTTAGTCAGTATGTGTTGTCCCCATGCTGGCTTGTCATCTCGTTAGTCAGTAGGTGTTGTCCCCATGCTGGCTTGTCATCTCGTTAGTCAGTAGGTGTTGTCCCCATGCTGGCTTGTCATCTCGTTAGTCAGAAGGTGTTGTCCCCATGCTGGCTTGTCATCTCGTTAGTCAGTATG
Source organism: Salvelinus fontinalis (assembly GCF_029448725.1). Classification (NCBI taxonomy): domain Eukaryota; kingdom Metazoa; phylum Chordata; class Actinopteri; order Salmoniformes; family Salmonidae; genus Salvelinus; species Salvelinus fontinalis. The sequence continues at coordinate 4,064,496 of NC_074668.1, read as the reverse complement.
TGTTGTCCCCGTGCTGGCTTGTCATCTCGTTAGTCAGTATGTGTTGTCCCCGTGCTGGCTTGTCATCTCGTTAGTCAGTATGTGTTGTCCCCATGCTGGCTTGTCATCTCGTTAGTCAGTAGGTGTTGTCCCCATGCTGGCTTGTCATCTCGTTAGTCAGAAGGTGTTGTCCCCATGCTGGCTTGTCATCTCGTTAGTCAGTAGGTGTTGTCCCCATGCTGGCTTGTCATCTCGTTAGTCAGAAGGTGTTGTCCCCATGCTGGCTTGTCATCTCGTTAGTCAGTATGTGTTGTCCCCATGCTGGCTTGTCATCTCGTTAGTCCGTATGTGTTGTTCCCATGCTGGCTTGTCATCTCGTTAGTCAGTATGTGTTGTCCCCATGCTGGCTTGTCATCTCGTTAGTCAGAAGGTGTTGTCCCCATGCTGGCTTGTCATCTCGTTAGTCAGTATGTGTTGTCCCCGTGCTGGCTTGTCATCTCGTTAGTCAGTATGTGTTGTCCCCATGCTGGCTTGTCATCTCGTTAGTCAGAAGGTGTTGTCCCCATGCTGGCTTGTCATCTCGTTAGTCAGTATGTGTTGTCCCCGTGCTGGCTTGTCATCTCGTTAGTCAGTATGTGTTGTCCCCATGCTGGCTTGTCATCTCGTTAGTCAGAAGGTGTTGTCCCCATGCTGGCTTGTCATCTCGTTAGTCAGTATGTGTTGTCCCCGTGCTGGCTTGTCATCTCGTTAGTCAGTAGGTGTTGTCCCCATGCTGGCTTGTCATCTCGTTAGTCAGTATGTGTTGTCCCCGTGCTGGCTTGTCATCTCGTTAGTCAGTATGTGTTGTCCCCGTGCTGGCTTGTCATCTCGTTAGTCAGTATGTGTTGTCCCCGTGCTGGCTTGTCATCTTGTTAGTCAGAAGGTGTTGTCCCCATGCTGGCTTGTCATCTCGTTAGTCAGAAGGTGTTTCCCAGGTGATATTTAAGAGCTGCTGGCTCAGTGATCCAGGTGGTTTGAGAGCTGTTGATAGCGCTGCTTTTTAAAGTTGATAAATCAAAACTTTCTGTCTTGTATCTCCCCCTTGTTTGGTTTGGTTTGCTCCAGTTATTTTTCCTCCATATTATACGTTGGTGTGGGTCTTTTGTTTTTGTGTGCCTTGTCTGAGGTAAATTTAGTAGGCACTCACTGTGGGGGTCATTTGGAACCCACTTTCTTGTTGCTAAGCAACATTCAGTGGACTCATGGTGGGTGTCATTTGGAACCCACTTTCTTGTTGCTAAGCAGCATTCAGTGGACTCGTGGTGGGTGTCATTTGGAACCCACTTTCTTGTTGCTAAGCAACATTCAGTGGACTCGTGGTGGGTGTAATTTGGAACCCACTTTCTTGTTGCTAAGCAACATTCAGTGGACTCGTGGTGGGTGTCATTTGGAACCCACTTTCTTGTTGCTAAGCAACATTCAGTGGACTCGTGGTGGGTGTCATTTGGAACCCACTTTCTTGTTGCTAAGCAACATTCAGTGGACTCGTGGTGGGTGTCATTTGGAACCCACTTTCTTGTTGCTAAGCAACATTCTGTGGACTCGTGGTGGGTGTCATTTGGAACCCACTTTCTTGTTGCTAAGCAACATTCAGTGGACTCGTGGTGGGTGTCATTTGGAACCCACTTTCTTGTTGCTAAGCAACATTCTGTGGACTCGTGGTGGGTGTCATTTGGAACCCACTTTCTTGTTGCTAAGCAACATTCAGTGGACACCCCCCCCCCCCTGTGAGTGTCTTTCAGAACCATACCTGAAATTTTATTTTTGGGGGAAAACGTAACAAACCGTTCAAGCTAGATACACCAAAACAATTTTCACATGCTCAGGCTATCCTAAATTCAAATTCTTTACCCTTTAAATCAACTATAACTTATAAAATATGCATACATTAGCATAAAAATGACTCAACAACAATAACTGTTCAACTGCAAATCCTTTGACTTTAAAAAAAAATCTAACTTTTAGTAATGTGTGTTGAAATCCAGGTTCACCCGTCCAGAGGTATGTACGTGTGTGTGAACTAATGATTATGTGAGTTAATGTTCACTCATTAACATGGTGTGTTTTGTCTAACGAGCCATTTACCTCTGTACAATGTAATGGGGAGGAAGTGTGTGTGTGTGTGTGTGTGCACTCTTGCAAGTACAGTAATCAACCGAATCTCCAAATAAAGCGCTAACCCGTGTCTTAACCGGAGCAACTGAATTACGCCACGGCTTGACGTTGAAGTAATGCCATGTGTTGCCGAATCTTAGCTGTCAGTCAAAAGCTGCAAAAAGGGGAACTAAAATGTAAGTCTATGCATTCGTTCTGTATGGTTAAAGGTTAAGGATAAGGTTCCGCTTAAGTCTATGCATTCATTCTGTATGGTTAAAGGTTAGGGATAAGGTTCCGCTTAAGTCTATGCATTCATTCTGTATGGTTAAGGGTTAAGGTTTGGATTAAGGCTTAAAACAACAACAAAAAACACGCAACCTTCTGAGCCTGAGTTTGCGGCTTTAAACCCCCCCCCCCTCCCCCACCAACCCCATCCACAACGCAAACAGCAAGCCTGTTAGAAGATAACAGGCGCTCACGTTGCCCCTAAAGGACGGCATAGCTTCCACATTTGGGTCCAGGTCCCAACGTGATCAGGTACCTGCAGAATCAGCACTTCCTGGCCTAGTCCAAAAGAGAATGGGGAAAGTAGTAGTGGTGACGGTGTGTAGTGACAAGATATAGAACACATCTGACCCCTCATATTCTCATAAATATTTCACCCAAGCAAGGTTTTAACGTCTGCATTTTTTTCTTGTGTACATTCCTGTAGCAGTGGAATGTGGAGAATTTTTGCGTACTCTGAAGTGTTGAGTAATGATTTCATCACATCAGACTTCTAGGATTTCATAACAAAGCTTGACTTTTCAGACGGGGACGGGGGACGGGGGATTCCAACCAGAGTTAAGCACGCGGAAAAAAAACAGTAACAGAGACATACTCTATCTTCTTTCCATTGAACACACGCATCAATAGTCAAGATCCAACTACTCCAGGAATTTTCATCTTGATCTTCTTAGCCCCAACTTCCACAGAAACTCCAGAAATCACCCCGGTGATTGGTGCCCTGCAGTTACCTCTCTCTCTCCTGGATCCTGGTGAGGCACAAGGCAGTCACCTCTCTCTCCTGGATCCTGGTGAGGCACAAGGCAGTCACCTCTTTCTCCTGGATCCTGGTGAGGCACAAGGCAGTCACCTCTCTCCCCTTGATTCTGGTGAGGCACAAGGCAGTCACCTCTCTCTCCTGGATCCTGGTGAGGCACAAGGCAGTCACCTCTCTCTCCTGGATCCTGGTGAGGCACAAGGCAGTCACCTCTCTCTCTCCTGGATCCTGGTGAGGCACAAGGCAGTCACCTCTCTCTCTCCTGGATCATGGTGAGGCACAAGGCAGTCACCTCTCTCTCCTGGATCCTGGTGAGGCACAAGGCAGTCACCTCTCTCTCCTGGATCCTGGTGAGGCACAAGGCAGTCACCTCTCTCTCCTGGATCCTGGTGAGGCACAAGGCAGTCACCTCTTTCTCCTGGATCCTGGTGAGGCACAAGGCAGTCACCTCTCTCCCCTTGATTCTGGTGAGGCACAAGGCAGTCACCTCTCTCTCCTGGATCCTGGTGAGGCACAAGGCAGTCACCTCTCTCTCCTGGATCCTGGTGAGGCACAAGGCAGTCACCTCTCTCTCTCCTGGATCCTGGTGAGGCACAAGGCAGTCACCTCTCTCTCCTGGATCCTGGTGAGGCACAAGGCAGTCACCTCTCTCTCCTGGATCCTGGTGAGGCACAAGGCAGTCACCTCTCTCTCCTTGATTCTGGTGAGGCACAAGGCAGTCACCTCTTTCTCCTGGATCCTGGTGAGGCACAAGGCAGTCCGCTCTCTCTCCTGGATCCTGGTGAGGCACAAGGCAGTCACCTCTCTCTCCTGGATCCTGGTGAGGCACAAGGCAGTCACCTCTCTCTCCTGGCTCCTGGTGAGGCACAAGGCAGTCACCTCTCTCTCCTGGCTCCTGGTGAGCCACAAGGCAGTCACCTCTCTCTCTCCTTGATTCTGGTGAGGCACAAGGCAGTCACCTCTCTCTCCTGGCTCCTGGTGAGGCACAAGGCAGTCACCTCTCTCTCCTTGATTCTGGTGAGGCACAAGGCAGTCACCTCTCTCTCCTGGATCCTGGTGAGAAACAAGGCAGTCAGCTCTCTCTCCTGGATCCTGGTGAGGCACAAGGCAGTCACCTCTCTCTCCTGGATCCTGGTGATGCACAAGGCAGTCACCTCTCTCTCCTTGATTCTGGTGAGGCACAAGGCAGTCACCTCTTTCTCCTGGATCCTGGTGAGGCACAAGGCAGTCCGCTCTCTCTCCTGGATCCTGGTGAGGCACAAGGCAGTCACCTCTCTCTCCTGGATCCTGGTGAGGCACAAGGCAGTCACCTCTCTCTCCTGGCTCCTGGTGAGGCACAAGGCAGTCACCTCTCTCTCCTGGCTCCTGGTGAGCCACAAGGCAGTCACCTCTCTCTCTCCTTGATTCTGGTGAGGCACAAGGCAGTCATCTCTCTCTCCTTGATTCTGGTGAGGCACAAGGCAGTCACCTCTCTCCCCTTGATTCTGATGAGGCACAAGGCAGTCACCTCTCTCCCCTTGATTCTGGTGAGGCACAAGGCAGTCACCTCTCTCTCCTGGATCCTGGTGAGGCACAAGGCAGTCACCTCTCTCTCCTGGATCCTGGTGAGGAACAAGGCAGTCACCTCTCTCTCCTGGCTCCTGGTGAGGCACAAGGCAGTCACCTCTCTCTCCTGGCTCCTGGTGAGCCACAAGGCAGTCACCTCTCTCTCCTGGATCCTGGTGAGGCACAAGGCAGTCACCTCTCTCTCCTGGATCCTGGTGAGGAACAAGGCAGTCACCTCTCTCTCCTGGATCCTGGTGAGGCACAAGGCAGTCACCTCTCTCTCCTTGATTCTGGTGAGGCACAAGGCAGTCATCTCTCTCTCCTTGATTCTGGTGAGGCACAAGGCAGTCACCTCTCTCCCCTTGATTCTGGTGAGGCACAAGGCAGTCACCTCTCTCTCCTTGATTCTGGTGAGGCACAAGGCAGTCACCTCGCTCTCCTTGATTCTGGTGAGGCACAAGGCAGTCCGCTCTCTCTCCTTGATCCTGTAGCCATCACTTTCTTCACCATCTTGGCAACATCAATTGGCTCTGCCAGGTACATCAAGCAGCACTCCTACTACAAACTGTGAAGTAGTTGAGTCATGAGCAGTAGGCTTACTAGACACTGTTTAAACTGTGATGTTAGCCATCTTTAGCAATCCCTTAGTGACTGTAGTCCATCCAGTATTCTCATCACCTTCATTCTCATCTTTGCTATTACCATCATATTAAAACTCAGCATCCACTTCCGCCATTCTGTCTAGCTCCGAAAAACAGACATTTTGTATGGATTTTTTTAATTTTTTTTATATAAAGGCACCGCTGCTCCCAAAATAAAAACTCCCAAGTCACAGAAGCTAAATATGTGGCTGCATTTGGTTACACTTTAGAGCCCTGGTTGTAGGTGTGTTCGTGTATGTTCAGAGCTAAGGACCAAGGATGAGAGTCAGATGGCCTGAAGACACAACTACAAAGAAAAGGACAAGTTTTATTAGAAATTTTATAAATAAGAAAAAAAACTAACACATATTTGTATAATTTAAAATACTGCATATAAAGTTCAATATGGCCAAAAACTGGATTAAACCAAACAGGACAGTAGGCCATTCTAACATGAAGGAGACAGAAATACGTCTTTACAGCCATGCAAAACTTACTCCTGACAAAAATACATTTTCAGTTTGAGAGACACACAGTAGAAATGCTGGAGTTGTGTTCAGTAAGCACAGCACGGAAGAAAACTGAGTGAAACATTATCCGTTAAAAAACGTTTTTTTAAAACTGTTTTCCGTTGCGTGCCCTAATGAACGTAACCCTGGTAAGTAAAAGAACTACAGTATGTTATGTAACATAATGATTGACCTAATGGCCGCTGTCAAACACACATCACGCCATCTGCACCTCCTGGTACGTCTGCTGTTTCTGTTGCGGTGGACATCTATTTCTCTTGTACCTGGAACAGTAGGAGCAGCAATTACATACAGATACAAACAGACACAGATACAAACAGACACACACACAGATACAAACAGACAGACACACAGATACAAACAGACAGACACACAGATACAAACAGACAGACACACAGATACAAACAGACAGACACACAGATACAAACAGACAGACACACAGATACAAAGACAGACACACAGATACAAACAGACAGACACACAGATACAAACAGACAGACACACAGATACAAACAGACACACACACAGATACAAACAGACAGACACACAGATACAAACAGACAGACACACAGGTACAAACAGACACACACACGAGGCTGGTGGGAGGAGCTATAGGAGGGTGGGCTCATTGTAATGGCTGGAACGGAATCATTGGAACAGAATCATTGGAACGGAGTCAAACATGTTCCATATGTTTGATAACGTTCCATTTCAGCCAGTACAATGAGCCATCCTCTAGCTCCTCCCACTAGCTTCCTCTGACACAGATGCATGCTCTCTCTCTCTCCCCCCTCTCTCTCTCCCCCTCTGTCTCTCACCATCGGCAGAAGAAGTAGAAGACTCCAGCGATGCCTATAAACAGAAGGCCCCCACATACCACCATCAGGATGACATGCTCTTCTTTCATTGGCTGAAACACCATCTCCAGGTGAGCACACCTGGGCCCGTAGTAACCCCTCTCACACCTGGAGAGAGAAGGACATGAGTCACACACACACACACACACACACACACACACACACACACACACACACACACACACACACACACACTCCCATTACAGAGCACCCCCCCCCCCCCCCCCCACACACACACATTACAGTGCTGTATCACAAAACACACACCAGGTAAACTACACCTTTATGTGTATGTGACAATAAATCCTATACATTTATTTATCTTACTTGCAGTGGTGTTCGTTGAGATCCAGCAGTAGGAGACATTCTCCGTTGAGACAGTAGCTCTCTAGATTGGAGTCACATTTCTGGCTCATCACCTTATCCATGTGAGGACGGGACTGCTCCTGGTCTGGATAAAAACACCAATAACCAACCAAATCAGCCATATATTTAGATAGTTCAGAAAAATAATACTATGTCAGTCAGTAGTACCAGTCCAGGAAGAGAGTCTACCTGCTGTCGTTCCTGTCTCACGGTGGGAGGACCGGGGGCTGGTTGGGGCTGGCTGTGTGGAGGAGAGGACATCTGTAGTCTGTACATCAGGCCAGATCAATAACAGACCTGTGTGTCAAAGAGAGAGAGAACAAACAAAATATACCTTTTTAGCAAAGCACTTGTACCCTCCATCCTTCACATCACCCCACGGGCCATGGCACTTGTACCCTCCATATCACCCCACGGGCCATGGCACTTGTACCCTCCATATCACCCCACGGGCCATGGCACTTGTACCCTCCATATCACCCCACGGGCCATGGCACTTGTACCCTTCCATCCTCCACATCACTCCACGAGCCATGGCACTTGTACCTTCCATCCTTCACATCACCCCACGGGCCATGGCACTTGTACCCTCCATATCACCCCACAGGCCATGGCACTTGTACCCTCCATCCTTCACATCACCCCACGGGCCATGGCACTTGTACCCTTCCATCCTCCACATCACTCCACGGGCCATGGCACTTGTACCTTCCATCCTCCACATCACTCCACGAGCCATGGCACTTGTACCTTCCATCCTTCACATCACCCCACGGGCCATGGCACTTGTACCCTCCATCCTTCACATCACCCCACGAGCCATGGCACTTGTACCCTTCCATCCTTCACATCACCCCACGGGCCATGGCACTTGTACCCTCCATCCTTCACATCACTCCACGGGCCATGGCACTTGTACCCTTCCATCCTCCACATCACCCCACGGGCCATGGCACTTGTACCCTTCCATCCTCCACATCACTCCACGGGCCATGGCACTTGTACCCTTCCATCCTCCACATCACTCCACGAGCCATGGCACTTGTACCCTTCCATCCTCCACATCACCCCACGGGCCATGGCACTTGTACCCTTCCATCCTCCACATCACTCCACGGGCCATGGCAGTTGTCTGATCGCTACTTGATTGCATGTCATCCTGAAACTCTAACGGATTGAGTTGAATTAAATGTTTTATTTTACCAGGCAGGCCAATTAAAGAACTTATTTACAATGATGGCCTGGCAATGACCGTTACTGTACCCAGCCTATGTCATTCTATCCACATGACGGAGGAGAACAGTTGATGTTGTGAACGTGCCTGGCACATGGAGCTTGGCATACTGAGCACTGCCAGTCTATGCCACGCAGACGGGGGGTATTGTGTTGCCAAAAAAGGGCCCGGGCGTCAGCATGGATGCCAGTCTATTTCTGCCCTCTTGCCAACTCCTGATGAAATGGTCATGTTTAGCATGACAAGATGTCTAAACAGACTGGTACAGTGGCTACCCCGACACGGCTCTGTTTGTCAACGCCACATTACTGAGACATGGCTCTGTTTGTCAACGCCACATTACTGAGACACGGCTCGGTTTGTCAACGCCACATTCCTGAGACATGGCTTAATGATGCAAGGTTTACGTCTCCACCACCAAGGCACCAAAAAAATGCAGGTTGGCATTTATTGGGATGACTCATGTACTGAAGGCATCTCTGTTGATTGGTCACTAGCTGGCACTGCCACAAAATCAGATTGTAAATCTAACCTTAACCACATTGCCAACCCGAATGCCTAACCCTACATTTCTGATTTCATAAATTTTTACGATATGGTAGGGCGTCCAATCAAAAACGCATTTGATTGGAAACGCATAATTTGACAAAAATGGGTAAAGACATTAAATTGTGTATATACTCCTGTAAGAAAAATTATTATTAAAAAAATCAGAATCCATTGAACTCGTCATCTTTCTTCTCAAATCCGGAGGACATAAAACAATAGAGTTACGATAGATTTGGGAGACATGACACGTAGTTCATCAACTACACTGAATAAAAAAACAAACATGTAAAGTGTTGGTCCCATGTTTCATGAGCTGAAATAAAAGATCCCAGAAATGTTCCATTACGCACAAAAAGGGATTTTCTCTCATATTTTGTGCACACATTTGTTTACATCCCTGTTAGTGAGCATCCACCCACCTGACAGGTGTGGCATAATCAAGAAGCTGATTAAACGGCATGATCATTACACAGGTGCACCTTGTGCTGGGGACAATAAAAAGGCCACTAAAATGTGTAGTTTTGTCACACAACACAATGCCACAGATGTCTCAAGTTTTGAGGAAGCGTGCAATTGACATGCTGACTGCAGGAATGTACAGCGGAGATGTTGCCAGAGAATTGAATGTTCATTTCTCTACCATAAGCCTGCAACATCATTTTAGAGAATTTGGCAATACGTCCAACTGGCCTCACAACCGCAGGCCACGCGTACGGCGTTGTGTGGGCGAACGGTTGATTGATGTCAACGTTGTGAACAGAGTGCCCCATGGTGGTGGTGGGGTTATGGTATGGGGCAGGCATGAGTTACAGACAACGAACACAGTTGCATCTTAGCAATTTTACTGCACAGAGACACCGTGACGAGGTCCATTGTCGTGCCATTCATCCGCCTCCATCACCTCATGTTTCACCATGATAATGCACGTCCCCATGTCACAAGGATCTGTACACATTTCCTGTAAGCTGAAAATATCCCAGTTCTTCCATGGCCTGCACACTCACCAGAAATCAACGGTTGGGATACTCTGGAGCAACAGCCTTTTCCAGTTTGCGCCAATATCTAGGAACTTCGCACAGTCATTGAAAAGGAGTGGGACAACATCCCATAATCAATAGCCTGGTCAACTCTATGCAAAGGAGATGTGTCGCGCTGCATGAGGCAAATGGTGGTCACACCAGATACTGACTGGTTTTCTGATCCATGCCCCTATCTTTCTTTTTTAAAGGTATCTGTGACCAACAGATGCATATCTGTATTCCCAGTCATGTGAAATCCATAGATTAGGACCTAATGAATTTATTTAAATTGACTGGTTTCCTCATATGAACTGTAACTCTAAAATCTATTAAATTGTTGCATGTTGCATTTATATTGTTGTTCAGTGTATTACAGAGCTCGGTGCTTATTATGGGATGTATAAGGTTACGAAATCAGACTATGTTGTTAGAGAAAGACCATACTGAACGATTCAGAACATGAAGAATCATATTTGTCTCAGTAAAATGTATTTTATAAACATAAGGAAGTGAAATTTCAACAGCAAAAGCACATTTTTCCCCCCCCCACCCACTCTGGGCAGTGTGACACCCTAGATCAGGGCTGTCCAACCCGCTTCCTGTAGAGCTACCGTTATGTGGGTTTTCAGTCCAACCCTAATTTAACACACCCGATTCTACTAATTAGCTGCTCAACAAAGACCTTAAAACTAACTGAATGAGATCTGCTACATTTAGAGTTGGACTGAAAACCTACAGGACAATAGATCTCCAGGAAGAGGGTTGGCCAGCCCTGCCCTAGATATACAGTACCAGTCCAAAGTTGGACACACCTACTCTTTCCAGGGTTTCTCTTTATTTTTACTATATTCTACATTGTAGAATAATAGTGAAGACATCAAAACTATGAAATAACACAGATGGAATCATGTAGTAACCAAAAGAATGTGTTAAACAAATCAAAATAGATTTCATATTTGAGATTCTTCAAATTAGCCACCCTTTGACTTGACAGCTTTGCATACTCTTGGCATTCTCTCAACCAGCTTCATGAGGTAGTCACCTGGAATGCATTTCAATTAACAGGTGTGCCTAGTTAAAAAGTTAATTTGTGGAATTTCTTAACTTCTTAATGCGTTTGAGCCAATCAGTTGTGTTGTGACAAGGTAGGGGTGGTATACAGAAGATAGCCCTATTTGATAAAAGACCAAGTCCATATTATGGCAAGAACAGATCAAATAAGCAAAGAGAAACAACAGTCCACCATTACTTTAAGACATGAAGGCCAGTCAATGCGGAACATTTCAAGAACTTTGAAAGTTTTTTCAAGTGCAGTCGCAAAAACCATTAAAAAAAAACATATGATGAAACTGGCTCTCATGAGGACCACCACAGGAAAGGAAGACCCAGAGTTACCTCTGCTGCAGAGGATAAGTTCATTAGAGTTATCAGCCTCATAAATTGCAGCCAAAGTAAATGCTTCAGAGTTTAAGTAACAGACACATCTTAACATCAACTGTTCAGAAGAGACTGGGTGAATCAGGCCTTCATGGTCGAATTGCTGCAAAGAAGCCACTACTAAAGGACACCAATAAGAAGACACTTGCTTGGGCCAAGAAACACGAGCAATGAACATTAGACTGGTGGAAATCGGTCCTTTGTTCTGAAGAGTCCAAATTTTAGATTTTTGGTTCCAACCGCTGTGTCTTTGTGAGACGCAAAGGAGAACGGATGATCTCCGTATGTGTGGTTCCCACCATGGAGGAGGAGGTGTGATGGTGCTTTGCTGGTGACACAGTCTGTGATTTATTTAGAATTCAAGGCACACTTAACCAGCATGGCTACCACAGCATTCTGTAGTGATATGCCTTCCCATCTGGCTTGCGCTTAGTGGGACTATCATTGGTTTTTCAACAGGACAATGACCCAACACACCTCCAGGCTGTGTAAGGGCTATTTGACCAAGAAGGAGAGTGATGGAGTACTGCATCAGATGACCTGGCCTCCACAATCACCCGACCTCAACCCAATTGAGATGGTTTTGGATGAGTTGGACCACAGAGTGAAGGAAAAGCAGCCAACACAGTGCTCAGCATGTGGGAACTCCTTCAAGACTGTTGGAAAAGCATTCCAGGTTAAGCTGGTTGAGAGAATGCCAAGAGTGTGCAAAGTTGTCATCAAGGCAAAGAAGAATCTAAAATATATTTTGATTTGTTTTTACAGTACTACATGATTCCATAGTTTTGATGTCTTCACTATTATTCTACAATGTAGAAAATAGTAAAAATAAAGAAAAACCCTTGAATGACTAGGTGTGTCCAAACTTTTGACTGGTACTGTAGACAATTTTGACTTTGCAGCTGGCCCATCTAGCGGAAAATGCTCAGTTCTGCCTCAAGGGCAAGACTCATGACTATAAACGTCAGCCTGCAACAAGAATAGAATATGCCTTCGTCAGACAGCCAGGTAGACAATGAGAAAGTAGTGTAACCAGGTAACAAAATACAGTACCACAGTAGCCGAAACAATCGACAGGTAAATATTTCTCTGCTCTCCCTGTGACCATGGCAGCCAACATATTTTTCAACCAGCTGAGTTGATGAGGCCAATAGAAACAGAGGCATTATGATCAAACCCACTTGTCACACAATGGTTTAATCAACGTTGTTTCCACGTCAGATAAATGAAAATACGGTTGAACCAACGTGGAATAGACATTGATTTGACATCGGTGCCCAGTGGGTAGGTTGTTATGAGCAGAGAACACCGGAAGAAATATAAAATATAAATAATAAATGATTGCAATGTTTGTTATTAATGTGTAAATTAATCCCATAAGGGATGTGTTGCCAACTGGCGATTTGACAAGAACATTACATTTCATTCATTCATAATGTCAGGTAGAAATAGTCATCGGAAGTCACATTGGGTTTAATGTAATAGTCTGGATGCACAAGCCTTCTTGTATGTATCATTTATGCAGCCAGTCCATCCCCATAGTTCCATTTGAGACAGGAATGTCTCAGAGAAGCCCTAGGTATGAGGAAGCACAATCACTATACAGTACACCATGCCCTGAGACGTGATGTAGTCCCCTATGGCGTCTAGGAGTCTACACAGCCATGTCGCAAAGCAATGTATTAGCATGCATCACATTCTTACAGGATTAGAGTATTAGGCTATTTAACTTTTCACACCTTAATAATAAATAAAAAAAATGGACGTTGTCAACTGACGCTGTGAATATTTCTCTATATCTATCCTTTTCTAACAACAAGTCATTTACACAGTGCGTCGCCAGTGGAACATGCAATCCCATAGGCTGAAGCAATTTGTTTTCTGACGCGCGTAATGGCTAAATTTCGCGCCTCTCCAAATGACATAGTACTTTTACACAGTTGCTTATACTTGTCCATTTATCTAAGACTAAATGTGACTTTTGAAAAATTGAAACTGATGCCATTAACTCACCGAGAAATGAGAGCAGGATGGACGATTGTGGGTTCCTCATTGCTCTTTAGCGGACGGAGATGGAGAGAGACCGCAGTAAGAGAGGATGGGCCGCTTTTAAGTGGGTCATGCATGAAACCCTATCTGCGGGTAGACAGGTATGCACCTATCGTGGTGGACTACAGGCATTTCCGACCTGTCAAATAGATGTATTACCGTGAAGGTTGTCTCGTATTAGCCTACGGGCTCAAAACCAGACTAGCAACCACATTAGGCCTTTGCTCTTCCAGATGAAAAGACACGGTAAACAATCAGGTTTGGTTTAATACAGGGTGTGGACAGCCATTATGTACAACCTGCTTTGCTTTTATTCATAAACCTTTTACAAAAGGTTTTATTGGCCTAGACCTCCACGGAGCATCATTTACGGTAAAGAGGGCACTAAAACTAAGATCAAACGCTCTAAATGCCAAACCTGCCATTCAAAGGTCCTTTTAATTTACAAAGAACTGTCAAATACGGATTATTGTGGTATGTTGATTACAAGGTTTGGTCTGGGAATCAGGTGTTACGATAGAAGATGTAGAATCTTTATTGTCCATTTGGGTGAGATCATAGGCTTAATAAATCCACCTAAAGTCGACTGTCATCTTGAATAGTTCCCTGTGTGTTTATGCTAGAGATTATTAACCCTTTGTTGAACTGGCTGCCATTCAAACCCCTCTATCAGCCGTTATAAAGTTTGCACCTTTTCCATAACATGGGGCTTGTGAAACGCATACTTTTTTCTACACGTGAGAGGATCCGGACAAGAACACGTCTGTAAAAACCGTGTGAGCTACAAACGTATATTTCACCAATATCAAAAGGGGAGACTCACAAGCGCGACAGTCGGTTGTTTGGCTCTATGACATCCATACGATTTATGGCAGTCGTCTGGACGCTTTGTAGCAGAAATCCTGATTTAGAAGAGGTCTTTTCACAAAAATCGACTGCCCAGATCAAACCTTGAGAGCTACAAACTAATATGTCACCCATAACAAAAGGGGATACGAACGTGACGGTGTACGTTGATCTGCTCTACACGGCAAGTCATCTGAATGTAACTCAGGACCCGGATGTGCAAATTGCAAACAGTCTGAATAGGGGGTAAAATGAGCCAAAAACAACGTGAAAAAACATTGGTCTTTTCCCCCCCTGAGTTTTCTTGTATGTCTCAGATAAGGGACAGACACTTCAAAATCTTGTTCCTTATGATTTATTTATTTGACTGTCTGTTTTGCCTTTTCTGAATGTGTTATTCAATGTGTTTCTATGGGCTATAGCAGTAAAGGCCAAATAACCCCCCCCCCCCATATATATTTTTTAGACCCATATAGAGACTAAAATTCTAAATGCTAAATCATACATTTAATGACCATCTTAAAACAGTGACATATGTTAGCTTAGTAGTTATTGTTATCTAAGGGCTTAGACCTTCAGGGGTTTTAAAGTATTTGATTGAAATCTCTATAGCCTACTGTTTAACATCCAACTGCCCCAAAGCCTTTGATTTTGGATGAGTCCCAAATGGCAGTGTGTGTGTGAGAGACATTGTAAGCTAGCCTAATTCATGAACTGTGTACCCTCCAATATGTACCCTTCATTTTTCACTTAGTTTGCGACCAGAATAATACGGCATAAAAATATATCGTATTGATGTCTTTTCAACCAGGTTTTGCACACTGAGACTGATTCTTTGGCCGTCCCAAAGAACCAGAGAACCCTTTTTGGTTCCAGGTACAACCATTTTTTGGTTCCAGGTAGAACCCTTTTGAGATCCATGTGTAACCCTCTGTGGAAAGGGTTCTACATGGAACCAAAAAGGGTACTACATGGAACCAAAAAGGGTTCTACTTCGAACCAAAAAGGGTTCTACATGGAACCAAAGTGGATTCTTCAAAGGGTTCTCCTATTTGGACAGCCAATTAACCTTTTTAGGTTATAGATACTGTAGCACCTTTTTTTCTGAGAGTGTAAGATTAGGCAGTCATGAGAGGTTGAATAGCATATCTCCAGGGGAATCCAGTCTCAGTGAGACCAAATGCAGAGAAAAAACATTAATGATCATCAGCATGGCTAGTACAAACCTAGCTCTTACAAAGCTGGCTATTAGGAATCAATACACATTGAAGATAAGAGTATCGAACAGAACACAAACACAAACATTCAAGGATCCCTGATGAATCAAACATTTCACATCCATATTGGGGGGGGGGGGGTACACGTTTCAAGAATTAGGCTTGCTTACAATGTCACACACACACTCTCTCTCTCTCTCTCATACACACATTTACTGTCATTCACTAAACAGATATCAAAATTTCACAACGTTAGCTGGCTAGCTACAACCAATGGCTACAACAGGTCAAAATTAAAACTTACCATGTCCATGGAGGATTAGCCAGAGCGATAATGTTAGCTAGCTAAAATTAGTCCGTTAGCTAGCTAGCAAATATTTTCTTGATGTTCTTCTCCCCAACAAACCACCACACTACTTATAGAAAACAAGAATGCACGAAAACAGGGGCTACCACTTAGCAGTCAAATCTTTTAGAAGTTTTCTGTTAACACGTCCTTTTAAGGGGTCCTTCTTACAGTGTAATTACACATGTAATTACACTGTAACAAGTATTATAGTTACAATATGTAACTGGTAGTAATTGTGGTCTGTAATTACAGAAGTCTAACAATGAATGTTTGTTACCATGCTTGTTACAAAGGGGCAGATTTCCACTAAATTCACCAACTTATTTTTTTTCCGCTTCTTCTCAGCTGCATTCAATGGATTTTAGAACTGTGAAAAAGGTTTGGATCCCTTGTGGGTTGTTCTGTGGTTTCGGGCTGTAAACTCTTCCTAAGGCACACAGACATTCCAGTCTCTCACGTTAGAGAACAGAAGGGAGTTGGGCTGCTGCTTTGTAATTTACGATGGGCGTGAGGTCATAAACCCCCCCATCAATCCCTCTATACCTCTCCCCCTCTCTGTAGAACTGTGATCCACTATAACCTGTCACGACAAGGAATAAGACGCTATTTCAAAGCGTGTAATGTTTGCCTAAGTACATCCAAGTGGGGACAATAAACACACTAGTACTCAATAGAGTACATGTAATATTTGCACAAGTACAATGATATTACTAGTTGTTACACAGGATGTATCTAGTTCAAATGAAGTGTGTCTTGAGGGATGAAGTTACTTTGTAATTATAGTGTACCTACAAAGTACGTTACAGATCCTGACAGTATAATCGTCAGCTTCTGAAAATGCCATCGACATCATTTTTCAGAGTAGTCCAATTTGGTTGAAAACCGTGGACATAGTAACCCTGCTTGCCCTCCTGAACATGGCTGCTTTTTTAAATTTTATTTAAATTTTTTAAAACTTTGACAAAGAGAGTCCCCTCTAAATATTTTAGTTTTGAGAAAAGAAAAGTCTATTGAGTGGTCAAATGGTTCATTGATGAGAACTTCTTCAGAATGTTCCATCTCGCTCCAAACTCTCCCCCTGCCAGCCACTGAGTTTCCTGTTCCGACCATATTTGGCGGGGACAGGAAACTCCAACCAGATGCGTGACATTTATGCTTCCGGTGAAACATCTGGGTCATTTGTTCTACGGTGCATTCGGAAAGTAATTCAAACCCTGTTCACTTTTTTACATTACAGACTTATTCTGAAATGGATTAAAAGTTGTAATTTTCCTCGTCAGTCTACACACAATACAAAATAACGACAAAGCAAAAAACAGGTATTTAGACCTTTTTTTTTTTTTTGCAAATACCTTCAAAATTAAACTCCCTCTGATGGGAAAATGTGCATATGTGCAGATTTTAGAATATTTGCATGAAAATATGTTGCCACGTGTATGGAAACTTAGCTATAGCCACCCTAAAGACACTGGCAAGTGTGCTAGTCCAGTGTCACTTTGATTATACCTGCACATCATGATTCACCAGCAGTCCCAACATCTAAAGAATAAGCTACCAGCCAAAACAAGCTGGTAAGAATTGTACTTAACCCCCCCCCCCCCTCCCCCTCACACCCATCTGAGGTTGAGCATTTTAAGCAGCTAGGCTGGCTATCTGTGGAACAAAATGCATCTTGGTCTGGTCCACAGAACTAGCATGGACTCAGCCCACAGATACCTATCCAACTTTTTTACATTTCTTAACAGAACCAGAGACTCTAATATTCACAGTTTAAAAAAAAAAATATGAGTCTATCTGGTATAAACAGATGTGTATATACTGTATACCGGCGCTGTTGAGTGGAACAAACTACCACAGAAACTCCAAGCCATACCAACCATAACCACTTTTAAAAAGAATGTAAAAAGCTGGCTAATGTGTGAACAGTAGTAATTGATTTTGTCCGTCTCTGTAATGTGTCTCTGTCTCTGTAATGTGTCTCTGTATCTCTGTAATGTGTCTCTGTGTCTCTGTGTCTCTGTAATGTGTCTCTGTCTCTGTAATGTGTCTCTGTCTCTGTAATGTGTCTGTCTCTGTAATGTGTCTGTCTCTGTAATGTGTCTCTGTCTCTGTAATGTGTCTGTCTCTGTAATGTGTCTGTCTCTGTAATGTGTCTCTGTCTCTGTAATGTGTCTCTGTCTCTGTAATGTCTCTGTCTCTGTAATGTGTCTGTCTCTGTAATGTGTCTCTGTCTCTGTAATGTGTCTCTGTCTCTGTAATGTGTCTCTGTCTCTGTAATGTGTCTCTGTCTCTGTAATGTGTCTCTGTCTCTGTAATGTGTCTCTGTCTCTGTAATGTGTCTGTCTCTGTAATGTGTCTGTCTCTGTAATGTGTCTGTCTCTGTAATGTGTCTCTGTCTCTGTAATGTGTCTCTGTCTCTGTAATGTGTCTGTATCTCTGTAATGTGTCTCTGTCTCTGTAATGTGTCTGTCTCTGTAATGTGTCTGTCTCTGTAATGTGTCTCTGTCTCTGTAATGTGTCTGTCTCTGTAATGTGTCTCTGTCTCTGTAATGTGTCTGTCTCTGTAATGTGTCTGTCTCTGTAATGTGTCTGTCTCTGTAATGTGTCTGTCTCTGTAATGTGTCTGTATCTCTGTAATGTGTCTGTATCTCTGTAATGTGTCTGTATCTCTGTAATGTGTCTGTCTCTGTAATGTGTCCATCTCTGTAATGTGTCTCTGTCTCTGTAATGTGTCTCTGTCTCTGTAATGTGTCTCTGTC
Organism: Salvelinus fontinalis; assembly: GCF_029448725.1. Taxonomy (NCBI): domain Eukaryota; kingdom Metazoa; phylum Chordata; class Actinopteri; order Salmoniformes; family Salmonidae; genus Salvelinus; species Salvelinus fontinalis. The sequence continues at coordinate 4,045,941 of NC_074668.1, read as the reverse complement.
TCTGTAATGTGTCTCTGTCTCTGTAATGTGTCTGTCTCTGTAATGTGTCTCTGTCTCTGTAATGTGTCTCTGTCTCTGTAGTCTGTCTCTGTAATGTGTCTCTGTCTCTGTAATGTGTCTGTCTCTGTAATGTGTCTCTGTCTCTGTAATGTGTCTCTGTCTCTGTAATGTATCTGTATCTCTGTAATGTGTCCATCTCTCTAATGTGTCTGTCTCTGTAATGTGTCTGTATCTCTGTAATGTGTCTCTGTCTCTGTAATGTGTCTGTCTCTGTAATGTGTCTGTATCTCTGTAATGTGTCCATCTCTCTAATGTGTCTGTCTCTGTAATGTGTCTGTATCTCTGTAATGTGTCTGTCTCTGTAATGTGTCTCTGTCTCTGTAATGTGTCTGTATCTCTGTAATGTGTCTCTGTCTCTGTAATGTGTCTCTGTCTCTGTAATGTGTCTCTGTCTCTGTAATGTGTCTCTGTCTCTGTAATGTGTCTCTGTCTCTGTAATGTGTCTGTCTCTGTAATGTGTCTGTATCTCTGTAATGTGTCTCTGTCTCTGTAATGTGTCTCTGTCTCTGTAATGTGTCTGTATCTCTGTAATGTGTCTCTGTCTCTGTAATGTGTATCTGTCTCTGTAATGTGTCTCTGTCTCTGTAATGTGTCTGTCTCTGTAATGTGTCTCTGTCTCTGTAATGTGTCTCTGTCTCTGTAATGTGTCTGTATGTCATTGTATATGTATTTATGTCAACAATGGAATATGTCCACAACTTTATCATGCGATCCCAGTCACTTGAAAAAAGTCTTTGTTGTGTTGTGTGTGCATTTTTTTTTTTTACTGACAAATACAATTAATCAGTCAATCCAAACTGTACAGTAGCCATTTTATTTGATTTTATTAGGATCTCTTTTCGTCCCCATTTGGACTAATCTTCCAAGAGTCCTTAAACATTAAAATACAATTTATAATACGAACACATTTCCACATATAACACACTATTACAAACATTCATAATATACTAACATAATGACCCAATAAATACTCAATCTAAAAAAAAAATTGATTCTTCATCTACTATAGTCCCACAACATTTCTATGTATTATATTTAAATCGTTTTAAAATAATGTTTAAATGTATATATTGAAAGGTTTCTGGTTTGCTCAGTTAATTTATTCAATTTCTTTATTGCTCTAAATCGAAATGTTATTTTGCCTATTTCTCTTTTCTGTCTGGACAACGCATAGATGGTGGACAATCTATTCCTAGCATTTACGGAACGTCTGTCTCTTACCAACCGAATACCGTTGTGAATAGAACTTGGCCGTTTTAAATTATGTATATTAGGAAATAAAATAAGCATGTTTTTTCAATTATCTTGTCGATTGATGACCAACCAAGAACACTGCGCATGACTACAACAGAAGAACCACATCTCTACCTTAAAACAATCCTTGCTGGTTTGGTCTGTGCAATCTGCCATTTGATGAATGGAAATAGACACCTGTTACAAAAACACCAACAAGTTGAATGACATTCTGAGATTGCCAAGCCTTCGATCCTGTGTAAGCCTACAAGGTAGGGGTATTTTCTGTTTGTCAAGATTTACATCGTTTTCAATACCACCATAGACTTGGGTACTGAAGCGCACAAAGCCGGCAGGCTTTCTTTATTGGTTGTTGCATATATTTTATAATCTAAATATGGCATCGGAATGTTGAAAATCAGATTTCCCCCTTAGTTGATCGTTGTATGCAGACGGCTCTGTGACGTAGGTGTGTGGTGTGGTGTGTCGGGAAAACCTTCTGGCTCATAGACCTGCGTTGCAACGACTGTACCACAAATGCATGCTTAAGTGGCAACGTAGATATCCCCGTTTATAAACAGAGGGCCGTTATTGTTATTTGTCGTCGTAAATTCTATGAGGTGGGCGGAGCAAATATTTTTACGGGACAAGGGGAGGGTCATGTGAAAAAAATAAATCACGTAGCATTTTTTTTGAGGGACAACAGGCGCATGTTAGCAACAGGTGTAAACGGGGCTGTAGAGTTCTTTTATAGGGAATATGATGCCATTTTGTACCAACCTTTCATCCTGACCTGACTGACTGATGTTGTCCCTGCTGTTTTAGGAATATTTTCAATCAGTTGTAATTCTGATACCTGGTGGTTAAATGAGGTAGACCTGCCCATGTAATGGTGATGTTGACTTCTTTATGAAAATCACTATCTTCAGACAACAGTGGTCGGATTTGAAAGACATTTCTTACCAAAAAAACACATTAAATACAAAATTATAACTTATTTTAGATATTTCAATAAATAGCCTCAATTTGATATGGGAAGACATTGTGGTCAATATACGGTTATGGAATTGTTGGGACAGCAAAACAAGACGAGGTTGGTGGTGATGATGATGGTAATTATGATGCTGATGAAGATGATGATGGTGGGGGTGACGGAGGACGGGGCTCAAACTGAGTTCTCCGAGCCACCGTAGGTCTTGTAGAGAAGGGGCTGTTTTTTACACCTAGAACGAGAGAGAGAAAAGGAGGTGGAGACAGAAAATTTAAAATGAGATAAACGATAGAAATCCCAGTATTACACCTTACACATATTCTAATGTTAGAGACTGTGTTTGAGGTTTGTTTCTGCATTTTCCAAAAAGACAGTTCTGGCTCAACTTGCTCTGCTTCTATGTCCTCATATTGTCTAGAAGAGACATCCTCTCTGATTTAAAGGTCCCGTGTGGCTCAGTTGGTAGAGCATGGCGCTTGCAACGCCAGGGTTGTGGGTTCATTCCCCACGGGGGGGACCAGGATGAATATGTATGAACTTTCCAATTTGTAAGTCGCTCTGGATAAGAGCGTCTGCTAAATGACTTAAATGTAATTTAAAGGAAGGAATTATGTCAGCTCTATTCATGATATTTCTATGTTCTGTATGTCAGGGGTGTCATGCACAGTATTATTATTACGAGGTGCCAGAAGTACATGAGGATGGATGGGAGGTGGTCTATAGGGGGTTGACGTGAAGTACATGAGGATGGATGGGAGGTGGTCTATAGGGGGTTGACGTGAAGTACATGAGGATGGATGGGAGGTGGTCCATAGGGGGTTGACGTGACGTACAGAGTCACATCGACCGTAGGGGGTTGAAGTGACGTACATGAGGATGGATGGGAGGTGGTCTATAGGGGGTTGACGTGAAGTACATGAGGATGGATGGGAGGTGGTCTATAGGGGGTTGACGTGAAGTACATGAGGATGGATGGGAGGTGGTCTATAGGGGGTTGACGTGAAGTACATGAGGATGGGTGGGAGGTGGTCCATAGGGGGTTGACGTGACGTACAGAGTCACATCGACCGTAGGGGGTTGACGTGACGTACAGAGTCACATCGACCGTAGGGGGTTGAAGTGAAGTACAGAGTCACATCGACCGTAGGGGGTTGAAGTGACGTACAGAGTCACATCGACCGTAGGGGGTTGACGTGACGTACAGAGTCACATCGACCGTAGGGGGTTGAAGTGAAGTACAGAGTCACATCGACCGTAGGGGGTTGAAGTGACGTACAGAGTCACATCGACCGTAGGGGGTTGAAGTGAAGTACAGAGTCACATCGACCGTAGGGGGTTGACGTGATGTACAGAGTCACATCGACCGTAGGGGGTTGAAGTGACGTACAGAGTCACATCGACCGTAGGGGGTTGACGTGACGTACAGAGTCACATCGACCGTAGAGGGTTGAAGTGACGTACAGAGTCACATCGACCGTAGGGGGTTGAAGTGACGTACAGAGTCACATCGACCGTAGGGGGTTGAAGTGACGTACAGAGTCACATCGACCGTAGGGGGTTGAAGTGACGTACAGAGTCACATCGACCGTAGGGGGTTGAAGTGACGTACAGAGTCACATCGACCGTAGGGGGTTGAAGTGACGTACAGAGTCACATCGACCGTAGGGGGTTGAAGTGACGTACAGAGTCACATCGACCGTAGGGGGTTGAAGTGACGTACAGAGTCACATCGACCGTAGGGGGTTGAAGTGAAGTACAGAGTCACATCAACCGTAGGGGGTAAACAACCGTAGGGGGTTGAAGTGACGTACAGAGTCACATCGACCGTAGGGGGTTGACGTGACGTACAGAGTCACATCGACCGTAGGGGGTTGAAGTGACGTACAGAGTCACATCGACCGTAGGGGGTTGAAGTGACGTACAGAGTCACATCGACCGTAGGGGGTTGAAGTGACGTACAGAGTCACATCGACCGTAGGGGGTTGAAGTGACGTACAGAGTCACATCGACCGTAGGGGGTTGAAGTGACGTACAGAGTCACATCGACCGTAGGGGGTTGAAGTGAAGTACAGAGTCACATCGACCGTAGGGGGTTGAAGTGACGTACAGAGTCACATCGACCATAGGGGGTTGAAGTGACGTACAGAGTCACATCGACCGTAGGGGGTTGAAGTGACGTACAGAGTCACATCGACCGTAGGGGGTTGAAGTGACGTACAGAGTCACATCGACCGTAGGGGGTTGAAGTGACGTACAGAGTCACATCGACCGTAGGGGGTTGACGTGAAGTACAGAGTCACATCGACCGTAGGGGGTTGAAGTGAAGTACAGAGTCACATCGACCGTAGGGGGTAAACAACCGTAGGGGGTTGTTACGAGGTAATTGAGGTAGATATGTAGATATAGGTAGGGCTAAAGTGACTAGGCAACAGAATAGATAAACAGTAGCAGCAGCGTATGTGACGAGTCAAAAGAGTTAGTGGCAAAAGAGTCAGACAGATCAACAGACATGATGCCTAATTCTATGTCAAAAGGTGATCTATGCATACCTCTTTACCCATTCAATTGTCATTTTAATTAATGATGCACATTGATTTATTCATAACTTTTATGCCTTAGGAGTTTAGTACAATTGTTACACTGCTATATGGTCATATGTCATATAAGTCTAGAAGTCTAGATATAGAAGTCTAGATATAGAAGTCTAGATATAGAAGTCTAGATATAGAAGTCTAGAAATCTAGAAGTCTAGATATAGAAGTCTAGAAATCCAGAAGTCTAGATATAGAAGTCTAGAAATCTAGAAGTCTAGATCTAGAAGTCTAGATATAGAAGTCTAGACATAGAAGTCTAGAAGTCTAGATATAGAAGTCTAGATATAGAAGTCTAGAAGTCTAGATATAGAAGTCTAGAAGTCTAGATATAGAAGTCTAGATATAGAAGTCTAGAAATCTAGAAGTCTAGATATAGAAGTCTACAAGTCTAGAAGTCTAGATATAGAAGTCTAGAAATCTAGAAGTCTAGATATATATCTTATACGTCTAGAAACCTTGCCAGCAGGCATGCCAGGTAAGATAGTTAGATAAGTTACTCTAACTTGATTGATAGGCTGAAATGGCTTGGTATGTAGTTATGAGGTTGGTAGATTGGGAACCTGTCTAGCTGGCCAGCTAAACCCAACTTCATGAAATGAATAGGGTTTAGGGTATTACAGACGAATACCGAAAACAACATATTCATCAAGAAGGAATCAATAGGATACATTGAGTAGCTTTGATCCAATTAAATTTTACAAACATACCTCCTGCGAGTCCGTACGTGCATTTGTGCCCCCTACGGGCATGACGCGTCTGCTACACTCTGCTCTACGTAACCCGTTGACGCCGTGTTACTCCACAAATCTCTCATTATCTTTCCGTCTCTCGTTGTCTGTCTTCCCCTGTCTCTGTAGTAGCCCCGGACAGGTGTGTGTTTACTGTGAGTTGTTTACCTTGTCTTGATGCAGCAGTAGAGACCGACAGCGAGGCAGCACACTAACATGGCCACGCCCACGCAGATGGCAATCACCTCCTCTGTTGTGGCTAACTTGCACAGCGTCGCCTGGTGGACCAACAGACCACAGCGAGCGCCGCTATAGGAAGCATCACACCTACACAAAGAGAGAGAGAGAGTTGACGAGCTCAATTAGTTTGAAGTAACTGTATGTGTGTGTTTGGTGTGTGTGTGTGTGTGTCAGTGGCGGTCGGTGAGGTTTAAGATGAGGGAGGATGATTTTAGTTTAAATAGCATGGCCTTATTTCTATTACATCCTATTGGATGACTGTCATTCATATTCCATTCACCCAGTTTAATGTAACAGTGATACTCACATTTTCCCTATACCCATCATGAGGTTGCTACAACCTGGCCTATGAATTAAAGTTTCCAACAGGTGCACACCGGTCGAGATGTTGAGGTGACAGACGGTGACATTCAACACCGCCTTGCACACTCTTGCCGGCATCTAGCTGATCATTAGTCAAACAGTTGCCAACGAGAGTTTCTATTGGACAAATTCAGGTATGTTTAAGAAAAGTTTTTCAACAGAATCGGTGGAATGAATACACCTCTGATCACGCGTAAACACAGTTCACTTTCATAGCAGCCACGTTGTATTCCTTCTCGCATCTATACGCTCTCCTCCTCTCACCTTTTCCCTTCTCTTATGGACTTCAATGCACAACACATCAACTGTCACATCGACCGATGCACAACTGTATGTGACCAGGCGAAGAAAAAAACTTTCCAAGCCAAACCATATCATAACTGCCTACGTCGTTGTCACCATATTAGCTAAAGTGACATCATAATCAACATAGCTAATAGAACTAACGCGTTAGTAAACCTGCTACAATCATGCAGTAACGTTCGTGTATAGTCAGTAAGCAGTTACACTGATGGGCCCCGTTGGCAATAAATTAGTAAAACCAAAAGCTTACCTTGACTTGGAAGATTTCCAGTGTTGTTGGATAGTCACAGCCAGCTAGCTAACATAGCATCCCTCTGTTTGAGCAGGGTGTTTGAGTAGGCTAAACTAGCTAGCTGCATTTGCTAGCTAAGTAAGTGAAACTGCTTCTCCTTCATTTTTGTAGAAATGAATTTGTTCAAAACTGTTCAACTACTGTCTTTAAGTCAACTACTCACCACATTGTATACACTGCATTGCTAGCTAGCTGTAGCTTATGATTTCAGTACTAGATTCATTCTCTGATCCTTTTATTGGGTGGACAACATGTCAGTTCATGCTGCAAGAGCTCTGATAGGTTGGAGGACATCCTCCGGAAGTTGTCATAATTACTGTGTAAGTCTATGGAAGGGGGTGAGAACCATGAGCCTCCTAGGTTTTATATTGAAGTCAATGTACCCAGAGGAGGGCGGAAGCTAGCTGTCCTCCAGCTACACCATAGTACTACCCTACAGAGTGCTGTTGAGGCTACTGTAGACCTTCTTTGCAAAATAGCGTGTTTTAATAAATTAGTTTGTGACGTGAATATATTTAGTATAGTTTTATATAAAAAGGGTCACTTTTTTTAAATGTAATTTTTGTTTGTTTGTATGAAATTCACTGAGGATGATGGTCCTCCCTTTCCTCCTCTGATGAGCCTACTCTGGTGTGTGTGTGTGTGTGTGTGTGTGTGTGTGTGTGTGTGTTGTCTTACGTGCAGGCAGGGGTATCGCTGTCAGGGGGGTACATGCACTGTCCGTTCAGGCAGTAGTCAGAATCCTCATCTTTACAGGATCTTGACATCCTCAGAACACGAGGTTCCTCTGTATCACTACCTGGAATCAATCAATCAATCAATCAGATCTTTATTGACGAATAACAACAACACAAACTGGTCATGTAGCAGCTTTAATCTAAAGCCAATAAAAAATGTAGCGGTCTTTCCAGTTTGTTCAGGATTAGAATACCTGTGTGTGTCCCCCAAAAGAAGCACCCCCCCCCCAAGAAGCACCTGTGCCCCCAACCTTTAAACTCACACCAAACCTTCTTCCCCATGCCGTTTTGGAGCATTAAGATACAGAATAGCTGTTTCTATCCTATAAATCACCATTTACAGGCGGCGTGGAGATTTTGGGTTCTGCAAGGTCCGGGCTGAGTGTCCATTGTGTTGGTTGAAGGTTGTCTGAACGTTTTGCTGACTGGATCCTTGTGGAGAGGAGGAGGAGCAGCACCGTAACCAGAGTGGTGGAGTCTGTGGGGTAACGGGAAGAAAGGAGATACATGAAGGGGTTTTCCCTCCACACCTTTTAAATGCTATCCTTATAATACCAACACAATTACACTGCTCTAAAGTTCTTAAAGAATCGAATTATCAGAATTCTGAGTAGGGTACTTCCTGATCTGACCGGTGAAAGATAGCACTTGTCAGATTAGTGATGAGGCTTGACAGTTGCTTTACATAAGTGGTTAGGCTAGATGGAAGGTTGCTTTATATCATGTTATTTTTAACTAGGCAAGTCAGTTAAGAACAAAGTCTTATTTACAATGACGGCCTACCAGGGAACAGTGGGTTAACTGCCTTGTTCAGGGACAGAACAACAGATTTTTACCTTGTAAACTCAGGAATTTGATCCAGCAACCTTTCAGTTACTTGACTAACACTCTAACCACTAGGCTACCTGCCACCCCAAGATCAGTGGTTAGGCTAGATGGAAGGTTGCTTTGAAAAAAAAAAAATGTAACATTGAAAAGCACAGAACAAACACAGTCAAAAAAGGGGACTAAGTTAATCCGTATGTTTATCCTGGCACAGGAGCTGTTCAAAATGGAGGTGCTGTTCAAAATGGAGGAGCTGTTTAAAATGGAGGAGCTGTTCAAAATGGAGGAGCTGTTCAAAATGGAGGAACTGTTCAAAATGGAAGGGCTGTTTAAAATGAAGGAGCTATTCAAAATGGAGGTGCTGTTCAATATGGAGGAACTGTTCAAAATGGAGGTGCTGTTCAATATGGAGGAGTTGTTCAAAATGGAAGGGCTGTTTAAAATGAAGGAGCTATTCAAAATGGAGGTGCTGTTCAATATGGAGGAGTTGTTCAATATGGAGGAGTTGTTCAATATGGAGGAGTTGTTCAATATGGAGGAGTTGTTCAATATGGAGGAGTTGTTCAATATAGAGGAGTTGTTCAATATGGAGGAGTTGTTCAATATGGAGGAGTTGTTCAATATAGAGGAGTTGTTCAATATGGAGGAGTTGTTCAAAATGGAGGAGTTGTTCAAAATGGAGGAGCTGTTCAAAATGGAGGAACTGTTCAAAATGGAGGAGCTGTTCAAAATGGAGGAGCTGTTCAAAATGGTGGGAAAGGTCCAAAAACTGTTGAAGAGCTGTATCGAGAACAACTGTATCCTAATCCATCTATCCAATACTGCAGTTCAGAGACAGAGTGCTCTTCTCCCTGCGCCACAAAACACTCACATACACTACATCACACGACTTTGGGGTTTTCACATACTGGTATATGCTGTGTTGTGTAGATTCAAAGTCATACAGTTAAATGATGTATTGTCTACTGCAGTATATTTCTATAGATAAAGTCATATAGATAAAATACAACATAAAATACAACATATAACTTTGGCTGGGTCCCTTACAAAAAATGTACCATGGTAGTACAACGACAAAAATACTATGGTACTATAATGGTTGTTGGTTACTACCATGGCAGGAAAATACCATGGTATTTACACCAGTACTATGGTGTTTTCCTGCCATGATAGTGTTAATTGTACTAGCTACCATGGTACACAAATGAACCATGGTAGTACAACGACAAAAATACTATGGTACTATAATGGTTGTTGGTTACTACCATGGCAGGAAAATACCATGGTATTTACACCAGTACTATAGTGTTTTCCTGCCATGATAGTGTTAATTGTACTAGCTACCATGGTACACAAATGAACCATGGTAGTACAACGACAAAAATACTATGGTACTATAATGGTTGTTGGTTACTACCATGGCAGGAAAATACCATGGTATTTACACCAGTACTATGGTGTTTTCCTGCCATGATAGTGTTAATTGTACTAGCTACCATGGTACACAAATGAACCATGGTAGTACAACGACAAAAATACTATGGTACTATAATGGTTGTTGGTTACTACCATGGCAGGAAAATACCATGGTATTTACACCAGTACTATGGTGTTTTCCTGCCATGATAGTGTTAATTGTACTAGCTACCATGGTACACAAATGAACCATGGTAGTACAACGACAAAGATACTATGGTACTATAATGGTTGTTGGTTACTACCATGGCAGGAAAATACCATGGTATTTACACCAGTACTATGGTGTTTTCCTGCCATGATAGTGTTAATTGTACTAGCTACCATGGTACACAAATGAACCATGGTAGTACAACGACAAAACATACCATGGTGTTGTACTATCAGCATGTAGTGAAACATGAAAGCATAGTAGTTGTTTACAATGTATCATGATGGTCTGTTTCCCACAGGATGTGGAGGTCCTGGGTAGGTTACACATGTTCTGTGGTTGTGAGGCCGGTTGGATGTACTGACAAATTCTCTAAAATGACGTTGGAGGCGGCTTATGGTAGAGAAATGAACATTAAAATATCTGGCAACAGCTCTGGTGGACATTCCTTCAGTCAGCATGTCAACTCCACACTCCATCAATACTTGAGACATCTGTGGCATTGTGTTGTGTGACAAAAACGACACATTTTAGAAGTGGCCTTTTATTGTCCCCAGCACAAGGTGCACCTGTGTAATGATCACGCTGTTTATTAATCAGCTTCTTGATATGCCACACCTGTCAGGTGGATGGATTATCTTGGCAAAGGAGAAATGCTCACTAATAGGGGATGTAAACACATTTGTGGCATAAACACACACGTTTTAGAGAAATAAACTTTTGGGGTGTATGAAACATTTTTGGGATCTTTATTTAAGCTCATGATACATGTTGTGTTTATATTTTGTTTCGTGTAAATTCATCAATGTACAGTACATTCGGAAAGTACTGACTTTTCCCACATTTTGTTACGTTACAGCCTTATTCTAAATGGATGAAATAAAATGTATTTCCTCATCAATCTACACACAATACTACATAATGACAAAGCAAAAACAGGTTTTTAGAAATGTTTGCAAATGTATTGAATATGAAAAAGCAGAAATACCTTATTTACATAAGAAGGGTCTTGGTCAGGGAGGTGACCAAGAACCCGATGGTCACTCTGACAGAGCTCCAGAGTTCCTCTGTGGAGATGGGAGAAACTTCCAGAAGGACAACCATCTCTGCAGCACTCCACCAATCAGGCCGTTATGGTAGAGTGGCCAGATGGGAGCTACTCCTCAGTAAAATGCACATGAAAGCCTGCTTGGAGTTTGCCAAAAGGCACATAACGGACTCAGACCATGAGAAACAAGAGTCTCTGGTCTGATGAAACCAAGATTTAATGCTTTGGCCTGAATGCCAAGCGTCACATCTGGAGGAAACCTGCACCATCCCTATGGTGAAGCATGGTGGTGGCAGCATCATTCTGTGGAGATGTTTTTCAGCGGAAGGGACTGGGAGACTAGTCAGGATCGAGGGAAAGATGAACGAGCAAAGTACAGATAGATCCTTGATGAAAACCTGCTCCAGAGCGCTCAGGACCTCAGACTGGGACATGGTTCACCTGCCAACAGGACAACGACCCTAAGCACACAGTCAAGACAACGCAGGAGTGGCTTAGGGACAAGTCTCTGAATGTCTTTGAGTGGCTTAGCTAGAGCCAGAGCCCGGAAGATCTGCAGAGAAGAATGGGAGAAACTCCCCAAATACAGGTGTGCAAAGCTTGTAGCGTCATACCCAAGAAGACTCAAGGCTGTAATTACTGCCAAAGGTGCTTCAACAAAGTACTGAGTAAAGCGTCTGAATACTTATGTAAATGTGATATTTCAGTTAATAAAATTGTAATACATTTGCAAAAATTTCTAAAGACATATTTTTGCTTTGTCATTATGGCGCATTGTGTGTAGATTGATGAGGAAATACATTTTTTTAAATCCATTTTAGAATAAGGTTGTGACGTAACAAAATGTGGGTAAAGTCAAGGGGTCTGAATACTTTCCGAATGCCACTGTAATACCAATCAACCTCTTCTGACATTGAGGGGTTTATTTATGTAATGCATTATACTGCCATTGTGCTATGGTAACACACAATTAATGGTACCATTTATCATAATTGTGCGCTACCATGGTAGAATGTATAATGCAGGATAAAACAATGGTGTTTCGGCCTCCCGAGTGGCGCAGTGGTCTAATGCACTGAACTTCTGGCGGATCAGTGGAACCCTAGTGTCCCATTTCGACATCTTCCCGGTGAAATTGCAGAGCACCAAATTCAAATTAAATTACTATAAATATTAAAATATTTCATGAAATCACAAGTGCAATACATCAAAATAAAGCTTAACTTGTTGTTAATCCAGCCGCCGTGTCAGATTTCAAAAAGACTTTACGGCGAAAGTAAACCATGCGATTATCTGAGGACAGCGTCCAGCACACAAATGCATAACAAATCATTTTCAACCAGGGAGTTGCGACATGAAAGTCAGAAATAGCGATATAATATATTCCTTACCTTTGAAGATCTTCTTCTGTTGGCACTCCAAAAGGTCCCAGTTACATTACAAATGGTCCTTTTGTTTGATAATGTCCTTCTTTATATCCATAAAAACTCAGTTTAGTTGGCACAATAATCCACTCGGTTTCACTCCTTCAAAATGCATACAAAATGAATCCCAAACGTTACCAATAAACTTATCCAAACAAGTCAATCAACATTTATAATCAAACTTTAGGTACCATAATACGCAAATAAACGATCAAATATAAGACGGAGAATAGTATGTTCATTACCGGAGATAAATAACAAAGAACGCGCTTTCCTCCACGCGCATTGGAAACACTACAGCCAAAATGGGAGCCACTTAGAAAAACTACAACATCTCCCTTATTTTCCAAAAAAACAGACTGAAACTCTTTCTAAAGACTGTAGACATCTAGTGGGAGTCCCAGGAACTGCAATCGGGGAGGATTTCGCCTCATATTAAACATGACAGCCATTGAACTCAGTGGTAGGATGATTTGTTTTGGGGGGGGGGGTTGTCCTCGAGGTTTCGCCATTTCAGTTCTGTTATACTCACAGACGTTATTTTAACAGTTTTCAATTCAACTCTACTAATTATATACATATCCTAGCTTCTGGGCCTGAGTAGCAGGCAGTTTACTTTGGGCACGCTTTTCATCCGGCCGTCAAAATACCGCCCCCTAGCCCAAAGAGGCTAATGCACTGCATTGCAGTGCTATCTGTGCCACTAGAGATCCTGGTTCAAGTCCAGGCTTTGTCGCAGCCGGTCGTGACCGGGTGACCCATGGGGTGGTGCACAATTGGCACAGCGTCGTCCGGGTTAGGGGAGGGTTTGGCCGGCAGGGATGTTCCTGTCCCATCGTGCACTAGCGAATCCTGTGGCGGGTCGGTCGCAATGCACGCTGACACGGTTGCCAGGTGTACGTACGGTGTTTCCTCAGACACATTGGAGCGGCTGGCTTCCGGGTTAAGCAGGTGTTGTGTCAAGAAGCAGGACGGCTTGGCTGGGTTGTGTTTCGGAGGATACGTGGCTCTCAACCTTTCGCCTCTCCCGAATCCGTACGGGAGTTGCAGCGATGGGACAGGACGGTCACTACCAATAGGATACCACGAAATCGTGGAGAAAAATATGTTTAAAAAAAACACAACAAAAAAGGGTATTTCCATGATCCACATCTACCATGGTATAAATCAGGCAATACCATGGTATTATTTAGGTGCAATGGTAGTAACATAGTAGTAACATCATACTTCAAGGCTAAAACCATCATACATTTCCATGATTCAGATTTATACCATGTTATGAATGAACATACCATAGTAGCACCATGGTATGAACATTGTTGATCTAGACCAGCACTAATGAATGGTTTGTTGGCTGAGTAGTTTAGTCAGGTGTGTTAATGGATAAGGGAAAAAGGTAACACGTTACTTGACAAGCAGCGTCATCAGTTGTATAAAGTACTTTAGTAAAAATACTTTAAAGTACCTCAGACTCACTAAACACAAATACTTAGTTTGTAAATTATGTCTGAGTGTTGGAGTGTGCCCCTGGTTGTTAAAAAATAATAATAATAAGGAAATCGTGCTGTCTGGTTTGCTTAATATAAGGAATTTGATGTATAGCATTTACTTATGACAATTGAGTACTTTTTCCACCACTGTAACTTAAAGAACATTTAAAACCAGATACTTTTAGACTTTTACTCAAGTAGTATTTTACTGGTTGACTTTCACTTTTACTTGAGTCATTTTCTATTAAAAGGTATCTTTACTTTTACTCAAGTATGACAATTGAGTACTTTTTCCACCTTTTGAGTGTCGTAACACGTTTATGACAAGGTCATAACCATGTCATAACAGCTGACCTAACTTGTCATAACTCTGTCATGACCCATATATTTACACCTGTTGTGAAATATAGTGTGTTATGTTATGGGTGGCTAGGACCTACATAAGCGTGCCAAATCCCACAAAACACACTACACAAGGCAAAACATTCCTTTACACCGTAGCCTGGGTGTCAACAGTATGTTTATGTTATATATATATATATATATATATATATATACAAATATATATACATATTTGTTTGAATTGACCATGTACAATTATAATTTTAATTGTGCACACATTGATGTCAGAGATGCTTCTCGACAGTGTCATAATGCTTCTCGACAGTGTCATACATAATGCTTCTTGACAGTGTCATAATGCTTCTCGACAGTGTCATAATGCTTCTCGACAGTGTCATACATAATGCTTCTCGACAGTGTCATAATGCTTCTTGACAGTGTCATAATGCTTCTCGACAGTGTCATAATGCTTCTTGACAGTGTCATACATAATGCTTCTTGACAGTGTCATAATGCTTCTCGACAGTGTCATAATGCTTCTCGACAGTGTCATAATGCTTCTCGACAGTGTCATAATGCTTCTCGACAGTGTCATAATGCTTCTCGACAGTGTCATAATGCTTCTCGACAGTGTCATAATGCTTCTCGACAGTGTCATAATGCTTCTCGACAGTGTCATAATGCTTCTCGACAGTGTCATAATGCTTCTCGACAGTGTCATACATAATGCTTCTCGACAGTGTCATAATGCTTCTTGACAGTGTCATAATGCTTCTCGACAGTGTCATAATGCTTCTTGACAGTGTCATACATAATGCTTCTTGACAGTGTCATAATGCTTCTCGACAGTGTCATAATGCTTCTCGACAGTGTCATAATGCTTCTCGACAGTGTCATAATGCTTCTCGACAGTGTCATAATGCTTCTCGACAGTGTCATAATGCTTCTCGACAGTGTCATAATGCTTCTTGACAGTGTCATAATGCTTCTCGACAGTGTCATAATGCTTCTCGACAGTGTCATAATGCTTCTTGACAGTGTCATACATAATGCTTCTCGACAGTGTCATAATGCTTCTCGACAGTGTCATAATGCTTCTCGACAGTGTCATAATGCTTCTCGACAGTGTCATACATAATGCTTCTTGACAGTGTCATAATGCTTCTCGACAGTGTCATAATGCTTCTCGACAGTGTCATACATAATGCTTCTCGACAGTGTCATAATGCTTCTTGACAGTGTCATAATGCTTCTCGACAGTGTCATAATGCTTCTTGACAGTGTCATACATAATGCTTCTTGACAGTGTCATAATGCTTCTCGACAGTGTCATAATGCTTCTCGACAGTGTCATAATGCTTCTCGACAGTGTCATAATGCTTCTCGACAGTGTCATAATGCTTCTCGACAGTGTCATAATGCTTCTCGACAGTGTCATAATGCTTCTTGACAGTGTCATAATGCTTCTCGACAGTGTCATAATGCTTCTCGACAGTGTCATAATGCTTCTTGACAGTGTCATACATAATGCTTCTCGACAGTGTCATAATGCTTCTCGACAGTGTCATAATGCTTCTCGACAGTGTCATAATGCTTCTCGACAGTGTCATACATAATGCTTCTTGACAGTGTCATAATGCTTCTCGACAGTGTCATAATGCTTCTCGACAGTGTCATACATAATGCTTCTCGACAGTGTCATAATGCTTCTTGACAGTGTCATAATGCTTCTCGACAGTGTCATAATGCTTCTTGACAGTGTCATACATAATGCTTCTTGACAGTGTCATAATGCTTCTCGACAGTGTCATAATGCTTCTCGACAGTGTCATAATGCTTCTCGACAGTGTCATAATGCTTCTCGACAGTGTCATAATGCTTCTCGACAGTGTCATAATGCTTCTCGACAGTGTCATAATGCTTCTGGACAGTGTCATAATGCTTCTCGACAGTGTCACAATGCTTCTCGACAGTGTCATAATGCTTCTCGACAGTGTCATAATGCTTCTCGACAGTGTCATAATGCTTCTGGACAGTGTCATAATGCTTCTCGACAGTGTCATAATGCTTCTCGACAGTGTCATAATGCTTCTCGACAGTGTCATAATGCTTAAAAACAAAACAAAAACAAAAAAACACGACCGTAAAGAATTCACAACGACAAGAACAACAAAGGATTTAAGAAACAAACTTTCAAATGAAAGGAAACTTCTTGGCAGGGAAAAAACACATTTGAATAAATGTGGGGTTTGACACTCTTATGTAGGTGTCCATAACGAGCCATAAAATAACGCAATATATATGTCTCAACAGGTGTAAATATATGGGTCATGACAGTGTTATGATCATATTATGACAGGTTATGACAAGTTATGTCAGCTGTTATGACATATTGTGACATTACCAAATTATGTGTTAGGACCGCAAAGACACACACACACAGACACACACAGACACACACAGACACACACAGACACACACAGACACACACACAGACACACAGACACACAGACACACACACACACACACACACACACACACACACACACACACACACACACACACACACACACACACACACACACACACACACACACACACACACAGACACACACAGTTGCAGGATACTCACCCCTCACAGTCTGTGTTGGTCCTGACATCTTGTGGTTTATCTAAGTGTGCGTGTGTTGTAGCCGTCCAGTGAACTCTAGTTAGTCTAAGAACGATCTTCTCTTCAGGTGTGTGGATTACAGTGAACGTTCAGTACGTTTTATACCCTTTCTACACATCCCTGTCACAACTTGTACAACAAATGGCAGAACCAGAATTCTGGGGTAAAGAGTATCTCCTTTCCCCAAATGGCTTGCTCACCTGCTTCTTCCGTATCACTTCCTGTCCCATTGCCCTTGGTTACCTGCATGCAGAGGCCTCTCCTCTTGGGCAGGTATTCAACAGGTATGCAGCCCCAGGAGGCAGGAGATGACACGCTATAATAAAAGCATTTCTTTGGAAGTGCAAGCACACACACACACTTACACACAGACACACACACACACACACACACACACACACACACATACACACACACAGAAACACAGATGAAATGTGTGTGTTGTCAGCCCACACAGGTCAAACATCATCTGGAGCTTACAACACTTAAAGAAGCGTGTCTTTCTCTCTCTCTCCTCTCTTTCTCTCTCTCTCTCCGTCTCCCTCTTTCTCTCTCACTCTCTCCTCTCTTTCTCTCTCTCTCCTCTCTTTCTCTCTCACTCTCTCCTCTCTTTCTCTCTCTCTGTCTCCCTCTCTCTCTCTCTCTCTCTCCTCTCTTTCTCTCTCTCTCCTCTCTTTCTCTCTCTCCGTCTCCCTCTCTCTCCTCTCTTTCTCTCTCTCCGTCTCCCTCTTTCTCTGATTCTCCGACCCCTGACTCCTCTCTACCCCTGACTCTTTCTCTACCCCTGACTCTTTCTCTACCCCTGACTCTTTCTCTACCCCTGACTCCTCTCTACCCCTGACTCTCTCTACCCCTGACTCTTTCTCTCTACCCCTGACTCTCTCTACCCCTGACTCTTTCTCTACCCCTGACTCTCTCTACCCCTGACTCTTTCTCTCTCCCTGACTCTCTCTACCCCTGACTCTTTCTCTCTCCCTGACTCTCTCTACCCCTGACTCTTTCTCTCTCCCTGACTCCTCTCTACCCCTGACTCTCTCTAACCCTGACTCTTTCTCTCTCCCTGACTCTCTCTACCCCTGACTCTTTCTCTCTCCCTGACTCTCTCTACCCCTGACTCTTTCTCTCTCCCTGACTCTCTCTCTAACCCTGACTCTTTCTCTCTCCCTGACTCTCTCTACCCCTGACTCTTTCTCTCTCCCTGACTCTCTCTACCCCTGACTCTTTTTCTACCCCTGACTCTTTCTCTCTCCCTGACTCCTCTCTACCCCTGACTCTTTCTCTACCCCTGACTCTCTCTCCCTGACTCTCTCTCTACCCCGGACTCTTTCTCTACCCCTGACTCTTTCTCTACCCCTGACTCCTCTCTACCCCTGACTCCTCTCTACCCCTGACTCTTTCTCTACCCCTGACTCTTTCTCTCTCCCTGACTCTCTCTCTACCCCTGACTCTTTCTCTACCCCTGACTCCTCTCTACCCCTGACTCCTCTCTACCCCTGACTCTTTCTCTACCCCTGACTCTTCCTCTTTCCCTGACTCTTTCTCTCTCCCTGACTCCTCTCTACCCCTGACTCTTTCTCTACCCCTGACTCTTTCTCTCTCCCTGACTCTCTCTCTACCCCTGACTCTCTCTACCCCTGACTCCTCTCTACCCCTGACTCTCTCTACCCCTGACTCTCTCTACCCCTGACTCTTTCTCTACCCCTGACTCTTCCTCTTTCCCTGACTCTTTCTCTCTCCCTGACTCTCTCTACCCCTGACTCTCTCTACCCCTGACTCTTTCTCTACCCCCCTTTTCTCCCTAATTCATTATCATTTATACTTTAATAGTAATACATGTTGGCTCAGAGGTACTATTGTGAAAGTGGGGAGTTTGGCCAAACACTCACTTTTCCTCTGAATCTGAACACACAGGTTCAGGGGAGAAGTGAGTGTTTGTTCTGCCTAACTCTTAGAGCTCAGTGCTTTATGACAAGGAGGACAGGGAGGTTTACTCAGGGTTTGTATCGGTGACAAGTTCAAATTTGTTCATAAACAGAAGTTGTAGTTCAGTCTGTCTCTCAAATTTTTTTAAAATAAAAAGCAGTTGGAAGAAGTAGGAAGGAACCCCACGGACTGCATTCCGCTTTAGAATCATAATGTATAGATGTGCAGCTTGTGTCAAATATTTTTGCAGTCTATTCGGATTGGCATGGCAACACATGGAAATTACATGACATTTGTATCTGACCCATTTACGTAAGAATTTAGTTCTGGCTTAATCAAGATTACGTTTGGAGTAAATGTTCCCTTTCAGTCAGTCAACTTTGGTACAACACACTATGGAGAAACGCACTCTTGTGACTTCGGCTGGAAGGATCTACAATCACACCAGACAGGGCCAATGAAATCCAAGCCTCGCCGGAAGCCCCGCCCTTCCAGAGGTGATAGGCTCGGATTCATTCCTTCCATTATTCCGTTCTTCACCTCAGTGTGAACAGAAACGATTCACTAAGACTAAAACAACAAAAAAGATGGGCTAACGCAACCGTAACGAAGAAGGCTAACAACCCGAGTTGGGTTTTTGTAACCATGCCACCAATGAATAAAAAGATACTGACATTTGTTGTCTTGTATGTCTCGGCTCGGTTCATGCTCAGGCTGCCCTCGCTCCAATTAGTTTGTGTGCGAGACTAGGGGACGGCTGACACTGTTCCCATGCAGGTTCTCTTTACAAGTGTGTAGAATTCTTTAGAGTGTCTTGGTGCCAGTTCCTTGGCTCAGTTTGAGTTGTGGAACGCGGAGATGGTTTGGGTTGTTGGTCGGGTTCGAATGTCTCCTGTGCGCTCTGTCGCCAGTTACAGGAAGCTACTGGAAGAGAGAGGGCGACCACATTCTGTGGGTACCCCTCCCCCCGCCGACTGTGTATGCCTTGGTTAAGGATCGTTTGCCTCTCTTCCCAGAACGGTCCGGGTCTCACCTCGGTGATCCGGTCCCACTTAGACTTTCGAGACTAGACTATCCAACGGTGGAATTGTTTGGGTAGCTCTATTGTTTTGTGTACATAGCTAGCGTTAAGTCCCTTCGTTATTCTAAATGGACCATGCTGCCGTCAAAGAGGCTAGCGAGCCTAGCTTTGACTAGAAGCCTCATCGTGGCTAACATCGGCAAACATGCATAACTTCCGGGCGAATCAAACTTACTAGCTTTCTCCTGGCGTTATGACAATCACATTCCTATTTCCAATTCCTGGAGTTGGAGGAAGTGGGGCTTGCAGGCACCTCCGATGAGGAAGCAGCCTCCAAGCTCTTGGCTCGGGTAACGTTTGGTTACGGACAAACGGGGTGCTACGTCAGCCATTGCCGACCATAAGGGGCTGGGCTTCATCCAGGCTATACCTTAGTTAGGAAGCTTGTCCATGTTTAAAGTTCCCTCTGTTACCAAGTGTTCCATGGTGTTCAAGGGGTATATCAATCTCCCCAGGGTGAGAGTAATGAGTTG
The DNA here is from genome assembly GCF_029448725.1 of Salvelinus fontinalis. Taxonomy (NCBI): domain Eukaryota; kingdom Metazoa; phylum Chordata; class Actinopteri; order Salmoniformes; family Salmonidae; genus Salvelinus; species Salvelinus fontinalis. The sequence continues at coordinate 4,025,496 of NC_074668.1, read as the reverse complement.
GGTTATTCACTCTTTGTCCACAAGGGGGCACTCCTCCCCCATAGGTGGCTCATTACTGGATTCAGTTGCGTTCAGTTGTGCAACTGACTAGGTATCCCCTTTCTCGATGACAGTGGTTCCTTTTTTTATAGTTCCGTACCCCTTCAAACATCTCCAGCTGTACCCCCTCTAGCACCAGGGTCAGCGCACTCTCAAATGTTGTTTTTTGCCATCATTGTAAGCCTGCCACACACACACTCTATACGATACATTTATTAAACATAAAAATGAGTGTGAGTTTCTGTCACAACCCGGCTCGTGGGAAGTGCCAAAGAGCTCTTATAGCACCAGGGCACAAATAATAATATAATAATAATAATACATTTTTCTCTTTATTTAACTATCTTACATATAAAACCTTTTGTTCATCAAAAAATGGTGAATAACTCACCACAGGTTAATGAGAAGGGTGTGTTTGAAAGGATGCACATAACTCTGCAGTGTTGGGTTGTATTGGAGAGTCTCAGTCTTAAATCATTTTCCACACAGTCTATGCCTGTATTTAGTTTTCATGCTAGTGAGGGCTGAGAATCCACTCTCACATAGGTACGTGGTTGCAAAGGGCATCAGTGTCTTAACAGCGCGATTTGCCAAGGCAGGATACTCTGAGCGCAGTCCTATCCAGAAATCTGGCAGTGGCTTCTGATTAAATTAAATTTTCACAGAACCGCTTGTTGCAATTTTGATGAGGCTCTCTTGTTCAGATATCGGTAAGTGAACTGGAGGCAGGGCATGAAAGGGATAACGAATCCAGTTGTTTGTGTCGTCCGTTTCAGGAAAGTACCTGAAGTAATTGTGCTCCCAGCTCACTCAGGTGCTTCGCTATATCACATTTGACATTTGACATTGTCCGTAAGCTTGAGTTCATTTGCACACAAAAAAATCATACAATGATGGAAAGACCTGTGTGTTGTCCTTGTTAATGCAGACAGAGAAGAGCTCCAACTTCTTAATCATAGCCTCAGTTTTGAATATAGTCACGGAGAGTCCCTGTAATCCGAGATTCAGTTCATTCAGTTGAGAAAAAACATCACCCAGATAGGCCAGTCGTGTGAGAAACTCGTCATCATGCAAGCGGTCAGACAAGAGAAAATTATGGTCAGTAAAGAACTTTAAGCTCGCCTCTCAATTCAAAAAAACGTATCAATACGTTGCCCCTTGATAACCAGCATACTTCTTTCTGTATGTTGTAAAAGCGTTACACGGTCCCAGCCCATATCGTTACATAGTGCAGAAAATACACGAGAGTTCAAGGACCTTGCTTTAACAAAGTGAACCATTTTCACTGTAGTGTCCAAAACGTCTTTTAAGCTGTCAGGCATTCCCTTGGCAGCAAGAGCCTCTCGGTGGATGCTGCAGTGTTCTGTACACAAGTGGCGTCGGGCGCACTCCACTATGTCTCCCTGTCATGGCTTTTGCTCCATCAGTACAGATACCAACATGAGCAGCAGCTACGTTTGGCTACATACGGACCGTTAGTGGAATTCCTGCGAGAGAGCAACGGTTAATGTGATTGGATGTTAAAATCATACAATGATGGAACGACCTGTGTGTTGTCCTTGTTAATGCAGACAGAGAAGAGCTCCAACTTTTTAATCGTAGCCTCAATTTTGAATATAGTTGCAGAGAGTCCCTGTAATCCTAGATTCAGTTCATTCAGGTGAGAAAATATATCACAGGCCAGTCGTGTTGGAAACTCATCAGGTTCCTGTATTTGACATTGTGTTGTTATTCCACTGAACACTAGATGGTTTCATTTTATTTTTGGCAGTGAAACGAGGCGACTCAGTCGAGAGAAAAAAAACTCACCCAAATGTATAGCCTCGTTGGAAAATGTAAATGGACTGTTTGAAAATGTGAAGAAAAAAAACATGAAAAAAATAAATAAAAATAATTTTTTAAATGTGAATCACATTTTTATTTGGTTTACCCCCGACGGTATTGCGCGTACCCCGAGTTTGGGAATACCTGCCCTATGAGATTCTTAGTGATACAAATTATCGGCAATTGGTTTCATTCCTGGGAATTAGATTCAATTCCGAATTTCCCCAGTTTGTCCCTTTTACAGGTGGGTTAAAGGTTCTGTGGCACCGGTACCAATATATGAAAGTAGACAGTACTGTACTGTAGACCGTACAGTATGGGGAGAACAGAGATAACTGTAGACAGTACAGTATGGGGAGAACAGAGAACTGTAGACAGTACAGTATGGGGAGAACAGAGAACTGTAGACAGTACAGTATGGGGAGAACAGAGATAACTGTAGACAGTACAGTATGGGGAGAACAGATAACTGTAGACAGTACAGTATGGGGAGAACAGAGATAACTGTAGACAGTACAGTATGGGGAGAACAGAGATAACTGTAGACAGTACAGTATGGGGAGAACAGAGATAACTGTAGACAGTACAGTATGGGGAGAACAGAGATAACTGTAGACAGTACAGTATGGGGAGAACAGAGATAACTGTAGACAGTACAGTATGGGGAGAACAGAGATAACTGTAGACAGTACAGTATGGGGAGAACAGAGATAACTGTAGACAGTACAGTATGGGGAGAACAGATAACTGTAGACAGTACAGTATGGGGAGAACAGAGATAACTGTAGACAGTACAGTATGGGGAGAACAGAGATAACTGTAGACAGTACAGTATGGGGAGAACAGAGATAACTGTAGACAGTACAGTATGGGGAGAACAGAGATAACTGTAGACTGTACAGTATGGGGAGAACAGAGATAACTGTAGACCGTACAGTATGGGGAGAACAGAGATAACTGTAGACAGTACAGTATGGGGAGAACAGAGATAACTGTAGACTGTACAGTATGGGGAGAACAGAGATAACTGTAGACAGTACAGTATGGGGAGAACAGAGATAACTGTAGACTGTACAGTATGGGGAGAACAGAGATAACTGTAGACCGTACAGTATGGGGAGAACAGAGATAATGTTGTCTGGCTGACTGCTACTGCCTGAGCAGAGATGATGACATAAGGAATGAAAAACAATAAAGTCATCAAATAAAAACGATGTTTTATGCACAACTGAAATGTTGTATTATTTCATAGTCATTTCCTATTTGTCTATGAATGTCTACCTAATGTTTTGGCAATTGAATGTTCACTATTTTTGGCTTTTTGGCTTTTCCATTAAAAAGCTCTGAAACAATTTTGTCATTATTTGATCATGCATTTAATGTTTTTAAAAAAAAATGATCGAAACCCGAGAAACGTGATACAATTATTTTATAATCGAACTGAAACCGAACACTAATCACTAAAGCACTAATCGCACTATTTTGTGACAAATGTTAACGTAAAAAGGTCTTTATAAAATACATTTGATTGATTGATTCTTTAGAAGTTGTTTAGAAATGTGTGAATAGCTAGGTTACTAACATTTACAAATGTCAGCGTAATGATTAATAAATGATGAATGAACTATTTACTAATCCATTATACATGCTTTATTACGAGTTATTATAAAGTGCAACCAATTATTTTATTTATTTTTTGTTGGGGAACACTGCTTTTTTGGATTATTATTTTTTTTTAAATCCTTATTTAACTAGGCAAGTCAGTTAAGAACAAATTCTCATTTAAAATGACAGGCTACAGTGTGTAAACTGCTTTGTTATAGGAAAGAACGACAGATTTTTACCTTGTCAGCTCGGGGATTCGATCTAGCAACCTTTCGGTTACTGGCCCAACGCTCTAACCACTAGGTTATCTGCCACCTCAAATGACTAAAACCAAATCAAAACTGTTTAGATATCATTTCAATGCAGCCCTCCGGATCTTGTTGAAGATCGAACGCAGCCGCCCTGGGGTAAGATGAGTTTGACGCCCCTGTGACGCCCCTGTGACGCCCCTGTGACGCCCCTGTGACGCCCCTGTGACACATTCTAAGATCCAATGACCGTATCGGTAATGTGTTTTCAGTACCCTCCCTTGCTCGTATTCTCAGAGATCAAAATTGGTCAACTCTGATTTACCACCCCAAGATATCCCTGCATAACGTCTATTTGTGCCAAATAACCCGGATGGAAACTACAGGTGTAATGGCTGTGCTCAATGCAATGGCGCTTACAAATATAGATTCTTCAAACAACCCTAAACAGGGAAACAGATCACAATCAAAGGTGCTATCACGTGCTCCACTAAGGCAGTTTTTTATCTGACGTTGGGTAAAACGAAGCGCAAACTAAAAGTAAGAATCTCTGAGCATAAGATACAAAAACTCGACGTACCAAGTTGGAGGCCCACTTTTTTTTGTAAGCGAACCCCTCTATTTCGTCCCTTCGCTATATCGACATCGAACACGTCACCCTTTCCATTTTATTGTTAAAACGAGAGGCTGCCTGGATCATTCATTTATAGACCCTCGCTCCCTTCGGGTCACAACGTCGACTTTTATCTGAAGCCATTCTTGTGATCTTGGTAATCCATTGTAAATGTTTTGTAGGCCTGTGTAGCCAAATTGTATGATCGTATGCTATCCATTCATGCTTTTTTTTAATGTGTTCTATTTATATCTGTAAATCAACCAATGAAATCAAGCCACGCCCGGGAATGATTACAGACACCTGTGTGTGTCCTTTTAAAAACTATATAAACTAGTGACCCGCAATGTCTGTCATTATACCCTGATGAAGACAGCTTGTTTGTCCAAACGTTGGTTGTAAAATTATTGCATCTGAACTCCGAGAGTGTGAGGCTCTCCTTTTCCTTTTCAAATGAACTACAATGCCCACAATCCATTGCGCATCTACTTGTTCAGTCAGTTTTTTTCCTTTACGCCTTGTCACGACTTCCGCCGAACATCGCCGATCCATTTTTTCATTTTCCATTGGTCTTGTCTTGTCTTCCATCACACCTGGTTCCAATCTCATCATTACATGTTGTGTATTTAACCCTCTGTTTCCCCTCATGTCTTTGTCGGTGATTGTTTGTTTGTATGTGATGTGCAAGTTATGTTCTGGTGTGCGACGGGTTTTGTACCCACTTTTATTATTTTGTATATTTTGGTTTTCGGAGTTTTGTGAAGCACTTATTAAACGACTCCGTTTATACCAAGTTCGTTCTCCTGCGCCTGACTTCCTGCCGCCTGACTTCCTGCGCCTGACTTCCTGCCGCCTGACTTCCTGCCGCCTGACTTCCTGCGCCTGACTTCCTGCCGCCTGACTTCCTGCCGCCTGACTTCCTGCCGCCTGACTTCCTGCCGCCTGACTTCCTGCCGCCTGACTTCCTGCCGCCTGACTTCCTGCCGCCTGACTTCCTGCCGCCTGACTTCCTGCGCCTGACTTCCTGCGCCTGACTTCCTGCGCCTGACTTCCTGCGCCTGACTTCCTGCGCCTGACTTCCTGCCGCCTGACTTCCTGCCGCCTGACTTCCTGCCGCCTGACTTCCTGCCGCCTGCTGTCCCTGCCAACAGCACGCACCCTTTACACGCCTGCTAGGAAAGACGCTGAAGAATGCACAATCGTGACGGGGATATAGAGAGCAGCTGTTGCTTCACCAGGTATCTCTACCTGAAAATACATGATCTCAGTGATTGATAGTTGGTATTCAGCAGAGTCACAAAAGTACACAATATTTACGTTGAAGAACTACTAAAATAGTGATTTTGTCAGACAGCAGCTCTGTAGAGATGATGACTTGGAATTAAATAATAGTAACTCAATAAAACAAGATGTAATGTATGCAATAACTGAAATATTTTATTAAAGTAATGTGAATAAGTTATGGTTAATAAGTGATGAGCAGGTAATGGACAGTCACTACCATCATGGGACTTTTATTCATTGTTTTATTCTGTGGTGTTTCAAAAATATATATTTTTTAAATAAATCGAACCAGCACTAGAAAAAAGAGCAGAAAGCTGACAGCTTGAAATAATACTTTTTAAATGTTTGTTCATGTTTTGAAAATAACTTTTTAGTTATCAGATTTGATTTTGTCATACACCTTATACAGATTTGATTTTGTCATACACCTTATACTTAAATCCCAACCTAAACACTTCCTGTTTGAATAATAAACACCACTAAAAATCACGCTACATTTTAACACGTCTGAACACACAAGGTATTTAGCCTAAGTTACTTCTACAGAAACCACAACACTACTGTGAAAACACCCTAACATTAATTGCCCTCTAGTCCAGACTTCCTAACCCTCCCGGTGACGGCAACAACATGTATAACTTGTCACATGGGATGACGCTGGAGAGACGAAGCAGGTACATTTTAATAAAGTAAAACATTTAATAAAGAACGGACATGGAACGAGACAGGAACAGCGTCGGACAATCTAATAATACAGACAAAAAAACAATTAATGCTGCAAGCGGGGAACAGACCGAGGAAACTGAAAATATACGGGAGGAAATAAGCAGGTGATGAGTGAGTACAGGTGAGTCCAATATCGCCGATGCGCATGACGAGGAAGGACAGGTGTGCGTAATGGATGATAGGAGTGTGTAATGCAGGGCAGGAGTGTGTAATGCAGGGCAGCCTGGCGCCCTCAAGCGCCGGGGGGGGGGGGGGGGGAGCAGACGTTACAGTACCCCTCCCCCTAGAGGCGCCACCCGGCAGAGACATGGGCGCTGGTTTGGGGCGTGTTGGGGCGTGGGAGCCCAACGAACCGGCAGGAGCGTGAGAGCCTGGCGAGACGGCTGAGGCGTAGAAGCACAACAATCCGGCTGAGGCAAGACGCCTGTCGATCCCGCTGCAGAGAGGGAGGCGTGATGCAGGGCAACCTGGCACCCTGGAGCACCAAGGGGGGAGGAAGAGCGGGAGCAGACTGACACAACTAATATTAAACGTTGATCCTCAAATACACACTTAAAATAAAGTGGTGTTCCTAATTTACCTAAAATGGGGCATTTTTACTAGGATTAAATGTCAGGACTTGTGAAAAACTGAGTTTAAATGTATTTGGCTAAGGTATATGTAAACTTGTAAAAGGTTCCCAGAACAAATTCTTATTTACAATGACAGCCTAGGAACAGTGGGTTAACTGCCTTGTTCAGGGGCAGAACGACAGATTTGTATCTTGTCAGCTCAGGGATTCGAACATGCAACCTTTCGGTTACTAGTCCAATGCTCTAACCACTAGGCTACGCTGCCCAAGTTCTCAAATTCTGTTTGATACCTGCTCCTCTGTAGCTCAGTTTGATAAAGCATGGCGCTTGCCTTGCCAGGAAAATGGGTTTTATTCCGGGGAGCACCCATACATAAAAGATGTATGCTAGCATCACTCTAAAGCAGGACTCTCCAACCCTGTTCCCGGAGAGATACTATCCTATAGGTTTTCACTCCAACCCTGTTCCCGGAGAGATACTATCCTATAGGTTTTCACTCCAACCCTGTTCCCGGAGAGATACTATCCTATAGGTTTTCACTCCAACCCTAAACGAGCGAACCTGATTCTAATAATTAGCTGGTTGATAAACTGAACTAGTTACAACTGGGGATGGAGCGAAAACTTACAGGAAGGTAGATTTCCAGGAACAGCATTGGACAACCCCTGCTCCAAAGCACTTTGAATAAAAGCGTCTCTGCTAAACGACATATTATATTGTTATGACTCTCAATGTAAATCAACCAACAAACCAAACAAAACAGACATGTTGTGTTGGGACTGGAGCGTCATCACCTAAAGATGTCATCAACACATTTCCCTCTTAATTGTTTATTCTAAACTAAACCAAAATCTTAGCCAGCTGTGATGTTTGTATGACTGTGCATTTCTCTATAAAGCTCCACTGGCTCCAGTAGGGCCTACCCCACCCAGGACCTCACCTAGCACCTCGCCCCAGGATAGGCATTCCAGAAACAGGGTGGGACCAACAACAAAGACTGGCTGTCTGGGTCTTCTGCCAAAGATGGAGGGGAGAGTCCCAGAACGTGTGTGTGTTGGCCAATAATGACGTCTTATAGAGGCCAGGAATGAGAAACAAGACCCAGCATGGCAAACGGTTTGATTACATACCTGATGTGGTGGGTGTGTGAGTTTATGTATGTGTGTGTGTGTAACCAAAACATTTTGCTGAAACAGAAGCGGGAAACGAACAAAGTCACTGACAACAACCAAAATGAAACAGGTGTGGTTTTAAGAGGAGTCCTGATAGACACTCATGGGGTTTTAGGAGGGTTCTGATAGACACTCATGGGGTTTTAGGAGGGGTTCTGATAGACACTCATGGGGTTTTAGGAGGGGTTCTGATAGACACTCATGGGGTTTTAGGAGGGGTTCTGATAGACACTCATGGGGTTTTAGGAGGGGTTCTGATAGACATGGGGTTTTAGGAGGGGTTCTGATAGACACTCATGGGGTTTTAGGAGGGGTTCTGATAGACACTCATGGGGTTTTAGGAGGGGTTCTGATAGACACTCATGGGGTTTTAGGAGGGGTTCTGATAGACATGGGGTTTTAGGAGGGGTTCTGATAGACATGGGGTTTTAGGAGGGTTCTGATAGACACTCATGAGGTTTTAGGAGGGGTTCTGATAGACACTCATGGGGTTTTAGGAGGGTTCTGATAGACACTCATGGGGTTTTAGGAGGGGTTCTGATAGACATGGGGTTTTAGGAGGGGTTCTGATAGACACTCATGGGGTTTTAGGAGGGGTTCCGATAGACACTAATGGGGTTTTAGGAGGGGTTCTGATAGACACTCATGGGGTTTTAGGAGGGGTTCTGATAGACACTCATGGGGTTTTAGGAGGGTTCTGATAGACACTCAGGGGATTTTAGGAGGGGTTCTGATAGATACTCATGGGGTTTTAGGAGGGGTTCTGATAGACACTCATAGGGTTTTAGGAGGGTTCTGATAGACACTCATGGGGTTTTAGGAGGGGTTCTGATAGACACTCATGGGGTTTTAGGAGGGGTTCTGATAGACATGGGGTTTTAGGAGGGTTTCTGATAGACACTCATGGGGTTTTAGGAGGGTTCTGATAGACAGTCATGGGGTTTTAGGAGGGGTTCTGATAGACACTCATGGGGTTTTAGGAGGGGTTCTGATAGACACTCATGGGGTTTTAGGAGGGGTTCTGATAGACACTCATGGGGTTTTAGGAGGGTTCTGATAGACACTCATGGGGTTTTAGGAGGGGTTCTGATAGACATGGGGTTTTAGGAGGGTTTCTGATAGACAGTCATGGGGTTTTAGGAGGGGTTCTGATAGACACTCATGGGGTTTTAGGAGGGGTTCTGATAGACACTCATGGGGTTTTAGGAGGGGTTCTGATAGACACTCATGGGGTTTTAGGAGGGTTCTGATAGACACTCATGGGGTTTTAGGAGAGGTTCTGATAGACACTCATGAGGTTTTAGGAGGGGTTCTGATAGACACTCATGGGGTTTTAGGAGGGGTTCTGATAGACACTCATGGGGTTTTAGGAGGGTTCTGATAGACACTCATGGGGTTTTAGGAGGGGTTCTGATAGACACTCATGGGGTTTTAGGAGAGGTTCTGATAGACACTCATGAGGTTTTAGGAGGGGTTCTGATAGACACTCATGGTGTTTTAGGAGGGGTTCTGATAGACATGGGGTTTTAGGAGGGGTTCTGATAGACACTCATGGGGTTTTAGGAGGGGTTCTGATAGACATGGGGTTTTAGGAGGGGTTCTGATAGACACTCATGGGGTTTTAGGAGGGGTTCTGATAGACACTCATGGGGTTTTAGGAGGGTTCTGATAGACACTCATGGGGTTTTAGGAGTGGTTCTGATAGACACTCATGCGGTTTTAGGAGGGGTTCTGATAGACATGGGGTTTTAGGAGGGGTTCTGATAGACACTCATGGGGTTTTAGGAGGGGTTCTGATAGACACTCATGGGGTTTTAGGAGGGGTTCTGATAGACATGGGGTTTTAGGAGGGTTTCTGATAGACACTCATGGGGTTTTAGGAGGGTTCTGATAGACAGTCATGGGGTTTTAGGAGGGGTTCTGATAGACACTCATGCGGTTTTAGGAGGGGTTCTGATAGACATGGGGTTTTAGGAGGGGTTCTGATAGACACTCATGGGGTTTTAGGAGGGGTTCTGATAGACACTCATGGGGTTTTAGGAGGGGTTCTGATAGACACTCATGGGGTTTTAGGAGGGGTTCTGATAGACATGGGGTTTTAGGAGGGGTTCTGATAGACATGGGGTTTTAGGAGGGGTTCTGATAGACACTCATGGGGTTTTAGGAGGGGTTCTGATAGACACTCATGGGGTTTTAGGAGGGTTCTGATAGACACTCATGGGGTTTTAGGAGGGTTCTGATAGACACTCATGGGGTTTTAGGAGGGTTCTGATAGACACTCATGGGGTTTTAGGAGGGTTCTGATAGACACTCATGGGGTTTTAGGAGGGGTTCTGATAGACACTCATGGGGTTTTAGGAGGGGTTCTGATAGACACTCATGGGGTTTTAGGAGGGGTTCTGATAGACACTCATGGGGTTTTAGGAGGGGTTCTGATAGACACTCATGGGGTTTTAGGAGGGTTCTGATAGACACTCATGGGGTTTTAGGAGGGGTTCTGATAGACATGGGGTTTTAGGAGGGGTTCTGATAGACACTCATGGGGTTTTAGGAGGGTTCTGATAGACACTCATGAGGTTTTAGGAGGGTTTCTGATAGACACTCATGGGGTTTTAGGAGGGGTTCTGATAGACACTCATGGGGTTTTAGGAGGGGTTCTGATAGACACTCATGGGGTTTTAGGAGGGGTTCTGATAGACACTCATGGGGTTTTAGGAGGGGTTCTGATAGACACTCATGGGGTTTTAGGAGGGGTTCTGATAGACACTCATGGGGTTTTAGGAGGGTTCTGATAGACACTCATGGGGTTTTAGGAGGGGTTCTGATAGACACTCATGGGGTTTTAGGAGGGGTTCTGATAGACATGGGGTTTTAGGAGGGGTTCTGATAGACACTCATGGGGTTTTAGGAGGGGTTCTGATAGACACTCATGGGGTTTTAGGAGGGGTTCTGATAGACACTCATGGGGTTTTAGGAGGGGTTCTGATAGACATGGGGTTTTAGGAGGGGTTCTGATAGACACTCATGGGGTTTTAGGAGGGGTTCTGATAGACACTCATGGGGTTTTAGGAGGGTTCTGATAGACACTCATGGGGTTTTAGGAGGGGTTCTGATAGACACTCATGGGGTTTTAGGAGGGGTTCTGATAGACACTCATGGGGTTTTAGGAGGGGTTCTGATAGACACTCATGGGGTTTTAGGAGGGGTTCTGATAGACACTCATGGGGTTTTAGGAGGGGTTCTGATAGACACTCATGGGGTTTTAGGAGGGGTTCTGATAGACACTCATGGGGTTTTAGGAGGGGTTCTGATAGACACTCATGGGGTTTTAGGAGGGGTTCTGATAGACCATGGGGTTTTAGGAGGGGTTCTGATAGACACTCATGGGGTTTTAGGAGGGGTTCTGATAGACATGGGGTTTTAGGAGGGTTCTGATAGACACTCATGGGGTTTTAGGAGGGGTTCTGATAGACACTCATGGGGTTTTAGGAGGGGTTCTGATAGACACTCATGGGGTTTTAGGAGGGGTTCTGATAGACACTCATGGGGTTTTAGGAGGGGTTCTGATAGACACTCATGGGGTTTTAGGAGGGGTTCTGATAGACACTCATGGGGTTTTAGGAGGGGTTCTGATAGACACTCATGGGGTTTTAGGAGGGGTTCTGATAGACACTCATGGGGTTTTAGGAGGGGTTCTGATAGACATGGGGTTTTAGGAGGGGTTCTGATAGACACTCATGGGGTTTTAGGAGGGGTTCTGATAGACACTCATGGGGTTTTAGGAGGGGTTCTGATAGACACTCATGGGGTTTTAGGAGGGTTCTGATAGACACTCATGGGGTTTTAGGAGGGGTTCTGATAGACACTCATGGGGTTTTAGGAGGGGTTCTGATAGACACTCATGGGGTTTTAGGAGGGGTTCTGATAGACACTCATGGGGTTTTAGGAGGGGTTCTGATAGACACTCATGGGGTTTTAGGAGGGTTCTGATAGACACTCATGGGGTTTTAGGAGGGGTTCTGATAGACACTCATGGGGTTTTAGGAGGGGTTCTGATAGACATGGGGTTTTAGGAGGGGTTCTGATAGACACTCATGGGGTTTTAGGAGGGGTTCTGATAGACACTCATGGGGTTTTAGGAGGGGTTCTGATAGACACTCATGGGGTTTTAGGAGGGGTTCTGATAGACACTCATGGGGTTTTAGGAGGGGTTCTGATAGACACTCATGGGGTTTTAGGAGGGGTTCTGATAGACACTCATGGGGTTTTAGGAGGGGTTCTGATAGACACTCATGGGGTTTTAGGAGGGGTTCTGATAGACACTCATGGGGTTTTAGGAGGGGTTCTGATAGACACTCATGGGGTTTTAGGAGGGGTTCTGATAGACACTCATGGGGTTTTAGGAGGGGTTCTGATAGACACTCATGGGGTTTTAGGAGGGGTTCTGATAGACACTCATGGGGTTTTAGGAGGGGTTCTGATAGACACTCATGGGGTTTTAGGAGGGGTTCTGATAGACACTCATGGGGTTTTAGGAGGGGTTCTGATAGACACTCATGGGGTTTTAGGAGGGGTTCTGATAGACACTCATGGGGTTTTAGGAGGGTTCTGATAGACACTCATGGGGTTTTAGGAGGGGTTCTGATAGACACTCATGGGGTTTTAGGAGGGGTTCTGATAGACACTCATGGGGTTTTAGGAGGGGTTCTGATAGACACTCATGGGGTTTTAGGAGGGGTTCTGATAGACACTCATGGGGTTTTAGGAGGGGTTCTGATAGACACTCATGGGGTTTTAGGAGGGGTTCTGATAGACACTCATGGGGTTTTAGGAGGGGTTCTGATAGACACTCATGGGGTTTTAGGAGGGGTTCTGATAGACACTCATGGGGTTTTAGGAGGGGTTCTGATAGACACTCATGGGGTTTTAGGAGGGGTTCTGATAGACACTCATGGGGTTTTAGGAGGGGTTCTGATAGACACTCATGGGGTTTTAGGAGGGGTTCTGATAGACACTCATGGGGTTTTAGGAGGGGTTCTGATAGACACTCATGGGGTTTTAGGAGGGGTTCTGATAGACACTCATGGGGTTTTAGGAGGGGTTCTGATAGACACTCATGGGGTTTTAGGAGGGGTTCTGATAGACATGGGGTTTTAGGAGGGGTTCTGATAGACACTCATGAGGTTTTAGGAGGGTTCTGATAGACACTCATGGGGTTTTAGGAGGGGTTCTGATAGACACTCATGGGGTTTTAGGAGGGGTTCTGATAGACACTCATGGGGTTTTAGGAGGGGTTCTGATAGACACTCATGGGGTTTTAGGAGGGGTTCTGATAGACATGGGGTTTTAGGAGGGGTTCTGATAGACACTCATGGGGTTTTAGGAGGGGTTCTGATAGACACTCATGGGGTTTTAGGAGGGGTTCTGATAGACACTCATGGGGTTTTAGGAGGGGTTCTGATAGACACTGGGGTTTTAGGAGGGGTTCTGATAGACACTCATGGGGTTTTAGGAGGGGTTCTGATAGACACTCATGGGGTTTTAGGAGGGGTTCTGATAGACACTCATGGGGTTTTAGGAGGGGTTCTGATAGACACTCATGGGGTTTTAGGAGGGGTTCTGATAGACACTCATGGGGTTTTAGGAGGGGTTCTGATAGACACTCATGGGGTTTTAGGAGGGGTTCTGATAGACACTCATGGGGTTTTAGGAGGGGTTCTGATAGACACTCATGGGGTTTTAGGAGGGGTTCTGATAGACACTCATGGGGTTTTAGGAGGGGTTCTGATAGACACTCATGGGGTTTTAGGAGGGGTTCTGATAGACACTCATGGGGTTTTAGGAGGGGTTCTGATAGACACTCATGGGGTTTTAGGAGGGGTTCTGATAGACACTCATGGGGTTTTAGGAGGGGTTCTGATAGACACTCATGGGGTTTTAGGAGGGGTTCTGATAGACACTCATGGGGTTTTAGGAGGGGTTCTGATAGACACTCATGGGGTTTTAGGAGGGGTTCTGATAGACACTCATGGGGTTTTAGGAGGGGTTCTGATAGACACTCATGGGGTTTTAGGAGGGTTCTGATAGACACTCATGGGGTTTTAGGAGGGGTTCTGATAGACACTCATGGGGTTTTAGGAGGGGTTCTGATAGACACTCATGGGGTTTTAGGAGGGGTTCTGATAGACACTCATGGGGTTTTAGGAGGGGTTCTGATAGACACTCATGGGGTTTTAGGAGGGGTTCTGATAGACACTCATGGGGTTTTAGGAGGGGTTCTGATAGACACTCATGGGGTTTTAGGAGGGGTTCTGATAGACACTCATGGGGTTTTAGGAGGGGTTCTGATAGACACTCATGGGGTTTTAGGAGGGGTTCTGATAGACATGGGGTTTTAGGAGGGGTTCTGATAGACACTCATGGGGTTTTAGGAGGGGTTCTGATAGACACTCATGGGGTTTTAGGAGGGGTTCTGATAGACACTCATGGGGTTTTAGGAGGGGTTCTGATAGACACTCATGGGGTTTTAGGAGGGGTTCTGATAGACACTCATGGGGTTTTAGGAGGGGTTCTGATAGACCTCATGGGGTTTTAGGAGGGGTTCTGATAGACACTCATGGGGTTTTAGGAGGGGTTCTGATAGACACTCATGGGGTTTTAGGAGGGGTTCTGATAGACACTCATGGGGTTTTAGGAGGGGTTCTGATAGACACTCATGGGGTTTTAGGAGGGGTTCTGATAGACACTCATGGGGTTTTAGGAGGGGTTCTGATAGACACTCATGGGGTTTTAGGAGGGGTTCTGATAGACACTCATGGGGTTTTAGGAGGGGTTCTGATAGACACTCATGGGGTTTTAGGAGGGGTTCTGATAGACACCATGGGGTTTTAGGAGGGGTTCTGATAGACACTCATGGGGTTTTAGGAGGGGTTCTGATAGACACTCATGGGGTTTTAGGAGGGGTTCTGATAGACACTCATGGGGTTTTAGGAGGGGTTCTGATAGACACTCATGGGGTTTTAGGAGGGGTTCTGATAGACACTCATGGGGTTTTAGGAGGGGTTCTGATAGACACTCATGGGGTTTTAGGAGGGGTTCTGATAGACACTCATGGGGTTTTAGGAGGGGTTCTGATAGACACTCATGGGGTTTTAGGAGGGGTTCTGATAGACACTCATGGGGTTTTAGGAGGGGTTCTGATAGACACTCATGGGGTTTTAGGAGGGGTTCTGATAGACACTCATGGGGTTTTAGGAGGGGTTCTGATAGACACTCATGGGGTTTTAGGAGGGGTTCTGATAGACACTCATGGGGTTTTAGGAGGGGTTCTGATAGACACTCATGGGGTTTTAGGAGGGGTTCTGATAGACACTCATGGGGTTTTAGGAGGGTTCTGATAGACACTCATGGGGTTTTAGGAGGGGTTCTGATAGACACTCATGGGGTTTTAGGAGGGGTTCTGATAGACACTCATGGGGTTTTAGGAGGGGTTCTGATAGACACTCATGGGGTTTTAGGAGGGGTTCTGATAGACACTCATGGGGTTTTAGGAGGGGTTCTGATAGACACCATGGGGTTTTAGGAGGGGTTCTGATAGACACTCATGGGGTTTTAGGAGGGGTTCTGATAGACACTCATGGGGTTTTAGGAGGGGTTCTGATAGACACTCATGGGGTTTTAGGAGGGGTTCTGATAGACACTCATGGGGTTTTAGGAGGGGTTCTGATAGACACTCATGGGGTTTTAGGAGGGGTTCTGATAGACACTCATGGGGTTTTAGGAGGGGTTCTGATAGACACTCATGGGGTTTTAGGAGGGGTTCTGATAGACACTCATGGGGTTTTAGGAGGGGTTCTGATAGACACTCATGGGGTTTTAGGAGGGGTTCTGATAGACACTCATGGGGTTTTAGGAGGGGTTCTGATAGACACTCATGGGGTTTTAGGAGGGGTTCTGATAGACACTCATGGGGTTTTAGGAGGGGTTCTGATAGACACTCATGGGGTTTTAGGAGGGGTTCTGATAGACACTCATGGGGTTTTAGGAGGGGTTCTGATAGACACTCATGGGGTTTTAGGAGGGGTTCTGATAGACACTCATGGGGTTTTAGGAGGGGTTCTGATAGACACTCATGGGGTTTTAGGAGGGGTTCTGATAGACACTCATGGGGTTTTAGGAGGGGTTCTGATAGACACTCATGGGGTTTTAGGAGGGGTTCTGATAGACACTCATGGGGTTTTAGGAGGGGTTCTGATAGACACTCATGGGGTTTTAGGAGGGGTTCTGATAGACACTCATGGGGTTTTAGGAGGGGTTCTGATAGACACTCATGGGGTTTTAGGAGGGGTTCTGATAGACACTCATGGGGTTTTAGGAGGGGTTCTGATAGACACTCATGGGGTTTTAGGAGGGGTTCTGATAGACACTCATGGGGTTTTAGGAGGGGTTCTGATAGACACTCATGGGGTTTTAGGAGGGGTTCTGATAGACACTCATGGGGTTTTAGGAGGGGTTCTGATAGACACTCATGGGGTTTTAGGAGGGGTTCTGATAGACACTCATGGGGTTTTAGGAGGGGTTCTGATAGACACTCATGGGGTTTTAGGAGGGGTTCTGATAGACCATGGGGTTTTAGGAGGGGTTCTGATAGACACTCATGGGGTTTTAGGAGGGGTTCTGATAGACACTCATGGGGTTTTAGGAGGGGTTCTGATAGACACTCATGGGGTTTTAGGAGGGGTTCTGATAGACACTCATGGGGTTTTAGGAGGGGTTCTGATAGACACTCATGGGGTTTTAGGAGGGGTTCTGATAGACACTCATGGGGTTTTAGGAGGGGTTCTGATAGACACTCATGGGGTTTTAGGAGGGGTTCTGATAGACACTCATGGGGTTTTAGGAGGGGTTCTGATAGACACTCATGGGGTTTTAGGAGGGGTTCTGATAGACACTCATGGGGTTTTAGGAGGGGTTCTGATAGACACTCATGGGGTTTTAGGAGGGGTTCTGATAGACACTCATGGGGTTTTAGGAGGGGTTCTGATAGACACTCATGGGGTTTTAGGAGGGGTTCTGATAGACACTCATGGGGTTTTAGGAGGGGTTCTGATAGACACTCATGGGGTTTTAGGAGGGGTTCTGATAGACACTCATGGGGTTTTAGGAGGGGTTCTGATAGACACTCATGGGGTTTTAGGAGGGGTTCTGATAGACACTCATGGGGTTTTAGGAGGGGTTCTGATAGACACTCATGGGGTTTTAGGAGGGGTTCTGATAGACACTCATGGGGTTTTAGGAGGGGTTCTGATAGACACTCATGGGGTTTTAGGAGGGGTTCTGATAGACACTCATGGGGTTTTAGGAGGGGTTCTGATAGACACTCATGGGGTTTTAGGAGGGGTTCTGATAGACACTCATGGGGTTTTAGGAGGGGTTCTGATAGACACTCATGGGGTTTTAGGAGGGGTTCTGATAGACACTCATGGGGTTTTAGGAGGGGTTCTGATAGACCATGGGGTTTTAGGAGGGGTTCTGATAGACACTCATGGGGTTTTAGGAGGGGTTCTGATAGACACTCATGGGGTTTTAGGAGGGGTTCTGATAGACACTCATGGGGTTTTAGGAGGGGTTCTGATAGACACTCATGGGGTTTTAGGAGGGGTTCTGATAGACACTCATGGGGTTTTAGGAGGGGTTCTGATAGACACTCATGGGGTTTTAGGAGGGGTTCTGATAGACACTCATGGGGTTTTAGGAGGGGTTCTGATAGACACTCATGGGGTTTTAGGAGGGGTTCTGATAGACACTCATGGGGTTTTAGGAGGGGTTCTGATAGACACTCATGGGGTTTTAGGAGGGGTTCTGATAGACACTCATGGGGTTTTAGGAGGGGTTCTGATAGACACTCATGGGGTTTTAGGAGGGGTTCTGATAGACATGGGGTTTTAGGAGGGGTTCTGATAGACACTCATGGGGTTTTAGGAGGGGTTCTGATAGACACTCATGGGGTTTTAGGAGGGGTTCTGATAGACACTCATGGGGTTTTAGGAGGGGTTCTGATAGACACTCATGGGGTTTTAGGAGGGGTTCTGATAGACACTCATGGGGTTTTAGGAGGGGTTCTGATAGACACTCATGGGGTTTTAGGAGGGGTTCTGATAGACACTCATGGGGTTTTAGGAGGGGTTCTGATAGACACTCATGGGGTTTTAGGAGGGGTTCTGATAGACCATGGGGTTTTAGGAGGGGTTCTGATAGACACTCATGGGGTTTTAGGAGGGGTTCTGATAGACACTCATGGGGTTTTAGGAGGGGTTCTGATAGACACTCATGGGGTTTTAGGAGGGGTTCTGATAGACACTCATGGGGTTTTAGGAGGGGTTCTGATAGACACTCATGGGGTTTTAGGAGGGTTCTGATAGACACTCATGGGGTTTTAGGAGGGGTTCTGATAGACACTCATGGGGTTTTAGGAGGGGTTCTGATAGACACTCATGGGGTTTTAGGAGGGGTTCTGATAGACACTCATGGGGTTTTAGGAGGGGTTCTGATAGACACTCATGGGGTTTTAGGAGGGGTTCTGATAGACATGGGGTTTTAGGAGGGGTTCTGATAGACACTCATGGGGTTTTAGGAGGGGTTCTGATAGACACTCATGGGGTTTTAGGAGGGGTTCTGATAGACACTCATGGGGTTTTAGGAGGGGTTCTGATAGACACTCATGGGGTTTTAGGAGGGGTTCTGATAGACACTCATGGGGTTTTAGGAGGGGTTCTGATAGACACTCATGGGGTTTTAGGAGGGGTTCTGATAGACACTCATGGGGTTTTAGGAGGGGTTCTGATAGACACTCATGGGGTTTTAGGAGGGGTTCTGATAGACACTCATGGGGTTTTAGGAGGGGTTCTGATAGACACTCATGGGGTTTTAGGAGGGGTTCTGATAGACACTCATGGGGTTTTAGGAGGGGTTCTGATAGACACTCATGGGGTTTTAGGAGGGGTTCTGATAGACACTCATGGGGTTTTAGGAGGGGTTCTGATAGACACTCATGGGGTTTTAGGAGGGGTTCTGATAGACACTCATGGGGTTTTAGGAGGGGTTCTGATAGACACTCATGGGGTTTTAGGAGGGGTTCTGATAGACACTCATGGGGTTTTAGGAGGGGTTCTGATAGACACTCATGGGGTTTTAGGAGGGGTTCTGATAGACACTCATGGGGTTTTAGGAGGGGTTCTGATAGACACTCATGGGGTTTTAGGAGGGGTTCTGATAGACACTCATGGGGTTTTAGGAGGGGTTCTGATAGACACTCATGGGGTTTTAGGAGGGGTTCTGATAGACACTCATGGGGTTTTAGGAGGGGTTCTGATAGACACTCATGGGGTTTTAGGAGGGGTTCTGATAGACACTCATGGGGTTTTAGGAGGGGTTCTGATAGACACTCATGGGGTTTTAGGAGGGGTTCTGATAGACACTCATGGGGTTTTAGGAGGGGTTCTGATAGACACTCATGGGGTTTTAGGAGGGGTTCTGATAGACACTCATGGGGTTTTAGGAGGGGTTCTGATAGACCATGGGGTTTTAGGAGGGGTTCTGATAGACACTCATGGGGTTTTAGGAGGGGTTCTGATAGACACTCATGGGGTTTTAGGAGGGGTTCTGATAGACACTCATGGGGTTTTAGGAGGGGTTCTGATAGACACTCATGGGGTTTTAGGAGGGGTTCTGATAGACACTCATGGGGTTTTAGGAGGGGTTCTGATAGACCATGGGGTTTTAGGAGGGGTTCTGATAGACACTCATGGGGTTTTAGGAGGGGTTCTGATAGACACTCATGGGGTTTTAGGAGGGGTTCTGATAGACACTCATGGGGTTTTAGGAGGGGTTCTGATAGACACTCATGGGGTTTTAGGAGGGGTTCTGATAGACACTCATGGGGTTTTAGGAGGGGTTCTGATAGACACTCATGGGGTTTTAGGAGGGGTTCTGATAGACACTCATGGGGTTTTAGGAGGGGTTCTGATAGACACTCATGGGGTTTTAGGAGGGGTTCTGATAGACACTCATGGGGTTTTAGGAGGGGTTCTGATAGACACTCATGGGGTTTTAGGAGGGGTTCTGATAGACACTCATGGGGTTTTAGGAGGGGTTCTGATAGACACTCATGGGGTTTTAGGAGGGGTTCTGATAGACACTCATGGGGTTTTAGGAGGGGTTCTGATAGACACTCATGGGGTTTTAGGAGGGGTTCTGATAGACACTCATGGGGTTTTAGGAGGGGTTCTGATAGACACTCATGGGGTTTTAGGAGGGGTTCTGATAGACACTCATGGGGTTTTAGGAGGGGTTCTGATAGACACTCATGGGGTTTTAGGAGGGGTTCTGATAGACACTCATGGGGTTTTAGGAGGGGTTCTGATAGACACTCATGGGGTTTTAGGAGGGGTTCTGATAGACACTGGGGTTTTAGGAGGGGTTCTGATAGACACTCATGGGGTTTTAGGAGGGGTTCTGATAGACACTCATGGGGTTTTAGGAGGGGTTCTGATAGACACTCATGGGGTTTTAGGAGGGGTTCTGATAGACACTCATGGGGTTTTAGGAGGGGTTCTGATAGACACTCATGGGGTTTTAGGAGGGGTTCTGATAGACACTCATGGGGTTTTAGGAGGGGTTCTGATAGACACTCATGGGGTTTTAGGAGGGGTTCTGATAGACACTCATGGGGTTTTAGGAGGGGTTCTGATAGACACTCATGGGGTTTTAGGAGGGGTTCTGATAGACATGGGGTTTTAGGAGGGGTTCTGATAGACATGGGGTTTTAGGAGGGGTTCTGATAGACACTCATGGGGTTTTAGGAGGGGTTCTGATAGACACTCATGGGGTTTTAGGAGGGTTCTGATAGACACTCATGGGGTTTTAGGAGGGGTTCTGATAGACACTCATGGGGTTTTAGGAGGGGTTCTGATAGACACTCATGGGGTTTTAGGAGGGGTTCTGATAGACACTCATGGGGTTTTAGGAGGGGTTCTGATAGACACTCATGGGGTTTTAGGAGGGGTTCTGATAGACACTCATGGGGTTTTAGGAGGGGTTCTGATAGACACTCATGGGGTTTTAGGAGGGGTTCTGATAGACACTCATGGGGTTTTAGGAGGGGTTCTGATAGACACTCATGGGGTTTTAGGAGGGGTTCTGATAGACACTCATGGGGTTTTAGGAGGGGTTCTGATAGACACTCATGGGGTTTTAGGAGGGGTTCTGATAGACACTCATGGGGTTTTAGGAGGGGTTCTGATAGACACTCATGGGGTTTTAGGAGGGGTTCTGATAGACACTCATGGGGTTTTAGGAGGGGTTCTGATAGACACTCATGGGGTTTTAGGAGGGGTTCTGATAGACACTCATGGGGTTTTAGGAGGGGTTCTGATAGACACTCATGGGGTTTTAGGAGGGGTTCTGATAGACACTCATGGGGTTTTAGGAGGGGTTCTGATAGACACTCATGGGGTTTTAGGAGGGGTTCTGATAGACACTCATGGGGTTTTAGGAGGGGTTCTGATAGACACTCATGGGGTTTTAGGAGGGGTTCTGATAGACACTCATGGGGTTTTAGGAGGGGTTCTGATAGACACTCATGGGGTTTTAGGAGGGGTTCTGATAGACACTCATGGGGTTTTAGGAGGGGTTCTGATAGACACTCATGGGGTTTTAGGAGGGGTTCTGATAGACACTCATGGGGTTTTAGGAGGGGTTCTGATAGACACTCATGGGGTTTTAGGAGGGGTTCTGATAGACACTCATGGGGTTTTAGGAGGGGTTCTGATAGACACTCATGGGGTTTTAGGAGGGGTTCTGATAGACACTCATGGGGTTTTAGGAGGGGTTCTGATAGACACTCATGGGGTTTTAGGAGGGGTTCTGATAGACACTGGGGTTTTAGGAGGGGTTCTGATAGACACTCATGGGGTTTTAGGAGGGGTTCTGATAGACACTCATGGGGTTTTAGGAGGGGTTCTGATAGACACTCATGGGGTTTTAGGAGGGGTTCTGATAGACACTCATGGGGTTTTAGGAGGGGTTCTGATAGACACTCATGGGGTTTTAGGAGGGGTTCTGATAGACACTCATGGGGTTTTAGGAGGGGTTCTGATAGACACTCATGGGGTTTTAGGAGGGGTTCTGATAGACACTCATGGGGTTTTAGGAGGGGTTCTGATAGACACTCATGGGGTTTTAGGAGGGGTTCTGATAGACACTCATGGGGTTTTAGGAGGGGTTCTGATAGACACTCATGGGGTTTTAGGAGGGGTTCTGATAGACACTGGGGTTTTAGGAGGGGTTCTGATAGACACTCATGGGGTTTTAGGAGGGGTTCTGATAGACACTCATGGGGTTTTAGGAGGGGTTCTGATAGACACTCATGGGGTTTTAGGAGGGGTTCTGATAGACACTCATGGGGTTTTAGGAGGGGTTCTGATAGACACTCATGGGGTTTTAGGAGGGGTTCTGATAGACACTCATGGGGTTTTAGGAGGGGTTCTGATAGACACTCATGGGGTTTTAGGAGGGGTTCTGATAGACACTCATGGGGTTTTAGGAGGGGTTCTGATAGACACTCATGGGGTTTTAGGAGGGGTTCTGATAGACACTCATGGGGTTTTAGGAGGGGTTCTGATAGACACTCATGGGGTTTTAGGAGGGGTTCTGATAGACACTCATGGGGTTTTAGGAGGGGTTCTGATAGACACTCATGGGGTTTTAGGAGGGGTTCTGATAGACACTCATGGGGTTTTAGGAGGGGTTCTGATAGACACTCATGGGGTTTTAGGAGGGGTTCTGATAGACACTCATGGGGTTTTAGGAGGGGTTCTGATAGACACTCATGGGGTTTTAGGAGGGGTTCTGATAGACACTCATGGGGTTTTAGGAGGGGTTCTGATAGACACTCATGGGGTTTTAGGAGGGGTTCTGATAGACACTCATGGGGTTTTAGGAGGGGTTCTGATAGACACTCATGGGGTTTTAGGAGGGGTTCTGATAGACCATGGGGTTTTAGGAGGGGTTCTGATAGACACTCATGGGGTTTTAGGAGGGGTTCTGATAGACACTCATGGGGTTTTAGGAGGGGTTCTGATAGACACTCATGGGGTTTTAGGAGGGGTTCTGATAGACACTCATGGGGTTTTAGGAGGGGTTCTGATAGACACTCATGGGGTTTTAGGAGGGGTTCTGATAGACACTCATGGGGTTTTAGGAGGGGTTCTGATAGACACTCATGGGGTTTTAGGAGGGGTTCTGATAGACACTCATGGGGTTTTAGGAGGGGTTCTGATAGACACTCATGGGGTTTTAGGAGGGGTTCTGATAGACACTCATGGGGTTTTAGGAGGGGTTCTGATAGACACTCATGGGGTTTTAGGAGGGGTTCTGATAGACACTCATGGGGTTTTAGGAGGGGTTCTGATAGACACTCATGGGGTTTTAGGAGGGGTTCTGATAGACACTCATGGGGTTTTAGGAGGGGTTCTGATAGACACTCATGGGGTTTTAGGAGGGTTCTGATAGACACTCATGGGGTTTTAGGAGGGGTTCTGATAGACACTCATGGGGTTTTAGGAGGGGTTCTGATAGACACTCATGGGGTTTTAGGAGGGGTTCTGATAGACACTCATGGGGTTTTAGGAGGGGTTCTGATAGACACTCATGGGGTTTTAGGAGGGGTTCTGATAGACACTCATGGGGTTTTAGGAGGGGTTCTGATAGACACTCATGGGGTTTTAGGAGGGGTTCTGATAGACACTCATGGGGTTTTAGGAGGGGTTCTGATAGACACTCATGGGGTTTTAGGAGGGGTTCTGATAGACACTCATGGGGTTTTAGGAGGGTTCTGATAGACACTCATGGGGTTTTAGGAGGGGTTCTGATAGACACTCATGGGGTTTTAGGAGGGGTTCTGATAGACACTCATGGGGTTTTAGGAGGGGTTCTGATAGACACTCATGGGGTTTTAGGAGGGGTTCTGATAGACACTCATGGGGTTTTAGGAGGGGTTCTGATAGACACTCATTGGGTTTTAGGAGGGGTTCTGATAGACATGGGGTTTTAGGAGGGGTTCTGATAGACACTCATGAGGTTTTAGGAGGGGTTCTGATAGACACTCATGGGGTTTTAGGAGGGGTTCTGATAGACACTCATGGGGTTTTAGGAGGGGTTCTGATAGACACTCATGGAGTTTTAGGAGGGGTTCTGATAGACACTCATTGGGTTTTAGGAGGGGTTCTGATAGACATGGGGTTTTAGGAGGGGTTCTGATAGACACTCATGAGGTTTTAGGAGGGGTTCTGATAGACACTCATGGGGTTTTAGGAGGGGTTCTGATAGACACTCATGGGGTTTTAGGAGGGGTTCTGATAGACACTCATGGGGTTTTAGGAGGGGTTCTGATAGACACTCATGGGGTTTTAGGAGGGGTTCTGATAGACACTCATGGGGTTTTAGGAGGGGTTCTGATAGACACTCATGGGGTTTTAGGAGGGGTTCTGATAGACACTCATGGGGTTTTAGGAGGGGTTCTGATAGACACTCATGGGGTTTTAGGAGGGGTTCTGATAGACACTCATGGGGTTTTAGGAGGGGTTCTGATAGACACTCATGGGGTTTTAGGAGGGGTTCTGATAGACACTCATGGGGTTTTAGGAGGGGTTCTGATAGACACTCATGGGGTTTTAGGAGGGGTTCTGATAGACACTCATGGGGTTTTAGGAGGGGTTCTGATAGACACTCATGGGGTTTTAGGAGGGGTTCTGATAGACACTCATGGGGTTTTAGGAGGGGTTCTGATAGACACTCATGGGGTTTTAGGAGGGGTTCTGATAGACACTCATGGGGTTTTAGGAGGGGTTCTGATAGACACTCATGGGGTTTTAGGAGGGGTTCTGATAGACACTCATGGGGTTTTAGGAGGGGTTCTGATAGACACTCATGGGGTTTTAGGAGGGGTTCTGATAGACACTCATGGGGTTTTAGGAGGGGTTCTGATAGACACTCATGGGGTTTTAGGAGGGGTTCTGATAGACACTCATGGGGTTTTAGGAGGGGTTCTGATAGACACTCATGGGGTTTTAGGAGGGGTTCTGATAGACACTCATGGGGTTTTAGGAGGGGTTCTGATAGACACTCATGGGGTTTTAGGAGGGGTTCTGATAGACACTCATGGGGTTTTAGGAGGGGTTCTGATAGACACTCATGGGGTTTTAGGAGGGGTTCTGATAGACACTCATGGGGTTTTAGGAGGGGTTCTGATAGACACTCATGGGGTTTTAGGAGGGGTTCTGATAGACACCATGGGGTTTTAGGAGGGGTTCTGATAGACACTCATGGGGTTTTAGGAGGGGTTCTGATAGACACTCATGGGGTTTTAGGAGGGGTTCTGATAGACACTCATGGGGTTTTAGGAGGGGTTCTGATAGACACTCATGGGGTTTTAGGAGGGGTTCTGATAGACACTCATGGGGTTTTAGGAGGGGTTCTGATAGACCCATGGGGTTTTAGGAGGGGTTCTGATAGACACTCATGGGGTTTTAGGAGGGGTTCTGATAGACACTCATGGGGTTTTAGGAGGGGTTCTGATAGACACTCATGGGGTTTTAGGAGGGGTTCTGATAGACACTCATGGGGTTTTAGGAGGGGTTCTGATAGACACTCATGGGGTTTTAGGAGGGGTTCTGATAGACACTCATGGGGTTTTAGGAGGGGTTCTGATAGACACTCATGGGGTTTTAGGAGGGGTTCTGATAGACACTCATGGGGTTTTAGGAGGGGTTCTGATAGACACTCATGGGGTTTTAGGAGGGGTTCTGATAGACACTCATGGGGTTTTAGGCGGGGTTCTGATAGACACTCATGGGGTTTTAGGAGGGGTTCTGATAGACACTCATGGGGTTTTAGGAGGGGTTCTGATAGACACTCATGGGGTTTTAGGAGGGGTTCTGATAGACACTCATGGGGTTTTAGGAGGGGTTCTGATAGACACTCATGGGGTTTTAGGAGGGGTTCTGATAGACACTCATGGGGTTTTAGGAGGGGTTCTGATAGACACTCATGGGGTTTTAGGAGGGGTTCTGATAGACACTCATGGGGTTTTAGGAGGGGTTCTGATAGACACTCATGGGGTTTTAGGAGGGGTTCTGATAGACACTCATGGGGTTTTAGGAGGGGTTCTGATAGACACTCATGGGGTTTTAGGAGGGGTTCTGATAGACACTCATGGGGTTTTAGGAGGGGTTCTGATAGACACTCATGGGGTTTTAGGAGGGGTTCTGATAGACACTCATGGGGTTTTAGGAGGGGTTCTGATAGACACTCATGGGGTTTTAGGAGGGGTTCTGATAGACACTCATGGGGTTTTAGGAGGGGTTCTGATAGACACTCATGGGGTTTTAGGAGGGGTTCTGATAGACACTCATGGGGTTTTAGGAGGGGTTCTGATAGACACTCATGGGGTTTTAGGAGGGGTTCTGATAGACACTCATGGGGTTTTAGGAGGGGTTCTGATAGACACTCATGGGGTTTTAGGAGGGGTTCTGATAGACACTCATGGGGTTTTAGGAGGGGTTCTGATAGACACTCATGGGGTTTTAGGAGGGGTTCTGATAGACACTCATGGGGTTTTAGGAGGGGTTCTGATAGACACTCATGGGGTTTTAGGAGGGGTTCTGATAGACACTCATGGGGTTTTAGGAGGGGTTCTGATAGACACTCATGGGGTTTTAGGAGGGGTTCTGATAGACACTCATGGGGTTTTAGGAGGGGTTCTGATAGACACTCGGGGTTTTAGGAGGGGTTCTGATAGACACTCATGGGGTTTTAGGAGGGGTTCTGATAGACACTCATGGGGTTTTAGGAGGGGTTCTGATAGACACTCATGGGGTTTTAGGAGGGGTTCTGATAGACACTCATGGGGTTTTAGGAGGGGTTCTGATAGACACTCATGGGGTTTTAGGAGGGGTTCTGATAGACACTCATGGGGTTTTAGGAGGGGTTCTGATAGACACTCATGGGGTTTTAGGAGGGGTTCTGATAGACACTCATGGGGTTTTAGGAGGGGTTCTGATAGACACTCATGGGGTTTTAGGAGGGGTTCTGATAGACACTCATGGGGTTTTAGGAGGGGTTCTGATAGACACTCATGGGGTTTTAGGAGGGGTTCTGATAGACACTCATGGGGTTTTAGGAGGGGTTCTGATAGACACTCATGGGGTTTTAGGAGGGGTTCTGATAGACACTCATGGGGTTTTAGGAGGGGTTCTGATAGACACTCATGGGGTTTTAGGAGGGGTTCTGATAGACACTCATGGGGTTTTAGGAGGGGTTCTGATAGACACTCATGGGGTTTTAGGAGGGGTTCTGATAGACACTCATGGGGTTTTAGGAGGGGTTCTGATAGACACTCATGGGGTTTTAGGAGGGGTTCTGATAGACACTCATGGGGTTTTAGGAGGGGTTCTGATAGACACTCATGGGGTTTTAGGAGGGGTTCTGATAGACACTCATGGGGTTTTAGGAGGGGTTCTGATAGACACTCATGGGGTTTTAGGAGGGGTTCTGATAGACACTCATGGGGTTTTAGGAGGGGTTCTGATAGACACTCATGGGGTTTTAGGAGGGGTTCTGATAGACACTCATGGGGTTTTAGGAGGGGTTCTGATAGACACTCATGGGGTTTTAGGAGGGGTTCTGATAGACACTCATGGGGTTTTAGGAGGGGTTCTGATAGACACTCATGGGGTTTTAGGAGGGGTTCTGATAGACACTCATGGGGTTTTAGGAGGGGTTCTGATAGACACTCATGGGGTTTTAGGAGGGGTTCTGATAGACACTCATGGGGTTTTAGGAGGGGTTCTGATAGACACTCATGGGGTTTTAGGAGGGGTTCTGATAGACACTCATGGGGTTTTAGGAGGGGTTCTGATAGACACTCATGGGGTTTTAGGAGGGGTTCTGATAGACACTCATGGGGTTTTAGGAGGGGTTCTGATAGACACTCATGGGGTTTTAGGAGGGGTTCTGATAGACACTCATGGGGTTTTAGGAGGGGTTCTGATAGACACTCATGGGGTTTTAGGAGGGGTTCTGATAGACACTCATGGGGTTTTAGGAGGGGTTCTGATAGACACTCATGGGGTTTTAGGAGGGGTTCTGATAGACACTCATGGGGTTTTAGGAGGGGTTCTGATAGACACTCATGGGGTTTTAGGAGGGGTTCTGATAGACACTCATGGGGTTTTAGGAGGGGTTCTGATAGACACTCATGGGGTTTTAGGAGGGGTTCTGATAGACACTCATGGGGTTTTAGGAGGGGTTCTGATAGACACTCATGGGGTTTTAGGAGGGGTTCTGATAGACACTCATGGGGTTTTAGGAGGGGTTCTGATAGACACTCATGGGGTTTTAGGAGGGGTTCTGATAGACACTCATGGGGTTTTAGGAGGGGTTCTGATAGACACTCATGGGGTTTTAGGAGGGGTTCTGATAGACACTCATGGGGTTTTAGGAGGGGTTCTGATAGACACTCATGGGGTTTTAGGAGGGGTTCTGATAGACACTCATGGGGTTTTAGGAGGGGTTCTGATAGACACTCATGGGGTTTTAGGAGGGGTTCTGATAGACACTCATGGGGTTTTAGGAGGGGTTCTGATAGACACTCATGGGGTTTTAGGAGGGGTTCTGATAGACACTCATGGGGTTTTAGGAGGGGTTCTGATAGACACTCATGGGGTTTTAGGAGGGGTTCTGATAGACACTCATGGGGTTTTAGGAGGGGTTCTGATAGACACTCATGGGGTTTTAGGAGGGGTTCTGATAGACACTCATGGGGTTTTAGGAGGGGTTCTGATAGACACTCATGGGGTTTTAGGAGGGGTTCTGATAGACATGGGGTTTTAGGAGGGGTTCTGATAGACATGGGGTTTTAGGAGGGGTTCTGATAGACACTCATGGGGTTTTAGGAGGGGTTCTGAAAGACACTCATGGGGTTTTAGGAGGGTTCTGATAGACACTCATGGGGTTTTAGGAGGGGTTCTGATAGACACTCATGGGGTTTTAGGAGGGGTTCTGATAGACACTCATGGGGTTTTAGGAGGGGTTCTGATAGACACTCATGGGGTTTTAGGAGGGGTTCTGATAGACACTCATGGGGTTTTAGGAGGGGTTCTGATAGACACTCATGGGGTTTTAGGAGGGGTTCTGATAGACACTCATGGGGTTTTAGGAGGGGTTCTGATAGACACTCATGGGGTTTTAGGAGGGGTTCTGATAGACACTCATGGGGTTTTAGGAGGGGTTCTGATAGACACTCATGGGGTTTTAGGAGGGGTTCTGATAGACACTCATGGGGTTTTAGGAGGGGTTCTGATAGACACTCATGGGGTTTTAGGAGGGGTTCTGATAGACACTCATGGGGTTTTAGGAGGGGTTCTGATAGACACTCATGGGGTTTTAGGAGGGGTTCTGATAGACACTCATGGGGTTTTAGGAGGGGTTCTGATAGACACTCATGGGGTTTTAGGAGGGGTTCTGATAGACACTCATGGGGTTTTAGGAGGGGTTCTGATAGACACTCATGGGGTTTTAGGAGGGGTTCTGATAGACACTCATGGGGTTTTAGGAGGGGTTCTGATAGACACTCATGGGGTTTTAGGAGGGGTTCTGATAGACACTCATGGGGTTTTAGGAGGGGTTCTGATAGACACTCATGGGGTTTTAGGAGGGGTTCTGATAGACACTCATGGGGTTTTAGGAGGGGTTCTGATAGACACTCATGGGGTTTTAGGAGGGGTTCTGATAGACACTCATGGGGTTTTAGGAGGGGTTCTGATAGACACTCATGGGGTTTTAGGAGGGGTTCTGATAGACACTCATGGGGTTTTAGGAGGGGTTCTGATAGACACTCATGGGGTTTTAGGAGGGGTTCTGATAGACACTCATGGGGTTTTAGGAGGGGTTCTGATAGACACTCATGGGGTTTTAGGAGGGGTTCTGATAGACACTCATGGGGTTTTAGGAGGGGTTCTGATAGACACTCATGGGGTTTTAGGAGGGGTTCTGATAGACACTCATGGGGTTTTAGGAGGGGTTCTGATAGACACTCATGGGGTTTTAGGAGGGGTTCTGATAGACACTCATGGGGTTTTAGGAGGGGTTCTGATAGACACTCATGGGGTTTTAGGAGGGGTTCTGATAGACACTCATGGGGTTTTAGGAGGGGTTCTGATAGACACTCATGGGGTTTTAGGAGGGGTTCTGATAGACACTCATGGGGTTTTAGGAGGGGTTCTGATAGACACTCATGGGGTTTTAGGAGGGGTTCTGATAGACACTCATGGGGTTTTAGGAGGGGTTCTGATAGACACTCATGGGGTTTTAGGAGGGGTTCTGATAGACACTCATGGGGTTTTAGGAGGGGTTCTGATAGACACTCATGGGGTTTTAGGAGGGGTTCTGATAGACACCATGGGGTTTTAGGAGGGGTTCTGATAGACACTCATGGGGTTTTAGGAGGGGTTCTGATAGACACTCATGGGGTTTTAGGAGGGGTTCTGATAGACACTCATGGGGTTTTAGGAGGGGTTCTGATAGACACTCATGGGGTTTTAGGAGGGGTTCTGATAGACACTCATGGGGTTTTAGGAGGGGTTCTGATAGACACTCATGGGGTTTTAGGAGGGGTTCTGATAGACACTCATGGGGTTTTAGGAGGGGTTCTGATAGACACTCATGGGGTTTTAGGAGGGGTTCTGATAGACACTCATGGGGTTTTAGGAGGGGTTCTGATAGACACTCATGGGGTTTTAGGAGGGGTTCTGATAGACACTCATGGGGTTTTAGGAGGGGTTCTGATAGACACTCATGGGGTTTTAGGAGGGGTTCTGATAGACACTCATGGGGTTTTAGGAGGGGTTCTGATAGACACTCATGGGGTTTTAGGAGGGGTTCTGATAGACACTCATGGGGTTTTAGGAGGGGTTCTGATAGACACTCATGGGGTTTTAGGAGGGGTTCTGATAGACACTCATGGGGTTTTAGGAGGGGTTCTGATAGACACTCATGGGGTTTTAGGAGGGGTTCTGATAGACACTCATGGGGTTTTAGGAGGGGTTCTGATAGACACTCATGGGGTTTTAGGAGGGGTTCTGATAGACACTCATGGGGTTTTAGGAGGGGTTCTGATAGACACTCATGGGGTTTTAGGAGGGGTTCTGATAGACACTCATGGGGTTTTAGGAGGGGTTCTGATAGACACTCATGGGGTTTTAGGAGGGGTTCTGATAGACACTCATTGGGTTTTAGGAGGGGTTCTGATAGACATGGGGTTTTAGGAGGGGTTCTGATAGACACTCATGGGGTTTTAGGAGGGGTTCTGATAGACACTCATGGGGTTTTAGGAGGGGTTCTGATAGACACTCATGGGGTTTTAGGAGGGGTTCTGATAGACACTCATGGGGTTTTAGGAGGGGTTCTGATAGACACTCATGGGGTTTTAGGAGGGGTTCTGATAGACACTCATGGGGTTTTAGGAGGGGTTCTGATAGACACTCATGGGGTTTTAGGAGGGGTTCTGATAGACACTCATGGGGTTTTAGGAGGGGTTCTGATAGACACTCATGGGGTTTTAGGAGGGGTTCTGATAGACACTCATGGGGTTTTAGGAGGGGTTCTGATAGACACTCATGGGGTTTTAGGAGGGGTTCTGATAGACACTCATGGGGTTTTAGGAGGGGTTCTGATAGACACTCATGGGGTTTTAGGAGGGGTTCTGATAGACACTCATGGGGTTTTAGGAGGGGTTCTGATAGACACTCATGGGGTTTTAGGAGGGGTTCTGATAGACACTCATGGGGTTTTAGGAGGGGTTCTGATAGACACTCATGGGGTTTTAGGAGGGGTTCTGATAGACACTCATGGGGTTTTAGGAGGGGTTCTGATAGACACTCATGGGGTTTTAGGAGGGGTTCTGATAGACACTCATGGGGTTTTAGGAGGGGTTCTGATAGACACTCATGGGGTTTTAGGAGGGGTTCTGATAGACTCATGGGGTTTTAGGAGGGGTTCTGATAGACACTCATGGGGTTTTAGGAGGGGTTCTGATAGACACTCATGGGGTTTTAGGAGGGGTTCTGATAGACACTCATGGGGTTTTAGGAGGGGTTCTGATAGACACTCATGGGGTTTTAGGAGGGGTTCTGATAGACACTCATGGGGTTTTAGGAGGGGTTCTGATAGACACTCATGGGGTTTTAGGAGGGGTTCTGATAGACACTCATGGGGTTTTAGGAGGGGTTCTGATAGACACTCATGGGGTTTTAGGAGGGGTTCTGATAGACACTCATGGGGTTTTAGGAGGGGTTCTGATAGACACTCATGGGGTTTTAGGAGGGGTTCTGATAGACACTCATGGGGTTTTAGGAGGGGTTCTGATAGACACTCATGGGGTTTTAGGAGGGGTTCTGATAGACACTCATGGGGTTTTAGGAGGGGTTCTGATAGACACTCATGGGGTTTTAGGAGGGGTTCTGATAGACACTCATGGGGTTTTAGGAGGGGTTCTGATAGACACTCATGGGGTTTTAGGAGGGGTTCTGATAGACACTCATGGGGTTTTAGGAGGGGTTCTGATAGACACTCATGGGGTTTTAGGAGGGGTTCTGATAGACACTCATGGGGTTTTAGGAGGGGTTCTGATAGACACTCATGGGGTTTTAGGAGGGGTTCTGATAGACACTCATGGGGTTTTAGGAGGGGTTCTGATAGACACTCATGGGGTTTTAGGAGGGGTTCTGATAGACACTCATGGGGTTTTAGGAGGGGTTCTGATAGACACTCATGGGGTTTTAGGAGGGGTTCTGATAGACACTCATGGGGTTTTAGGAGGGGTTCTGATAGACACTCATGGGGTTTTAGGAGGGGTTCTGATAGACACTCATGGGGTTTTAGGAGGGGTTCTGATAGACACTCATGGGGTTTTAGGAGGGGTTCTGATAGACACTCATGGGGTTTTAGGAGGGGTTCTGATAGACACTCATGGGGTTTTAGGAGGGGTTCTGATAGACACTCATGGGGTTTTAGGAGGGGTTCTGATAGACACTCATGGGGTTTTAGGAGGGGTTCTGATAGACACTCATGGGGTTTTAGGAGGGGTTCTGATAGACACTCATGGGGTTTTAGGAGGGGTTCTGATAGACACATGGGGTTTTAGGAGGGGTTCTGATAGACACTCATGGGGTTTTAGGAGGGGTTCTGATAGACACTCATGGGGTTTTAGGAGGGGTTCTGATAGACACTCATGGGGTTTTAGGAGGGGTTCTGATAGACACTCATGGGGTTTTAGGAGGGGTTCTGATAGACACTCATGGGGTTTTAGGAGGGGTTCTGATAGACACTCATGGGGTTTTAGGAGGGGTTCTGATAGACACTCATGGGGTTTTAGGAGGGGTTCTGATAGACACTCATGGGGTTTTA
The DNA here is from genome assembly GCF_029448725.1 of Salvelinus fontinalis. Lineage (NCBI taxonomy): Eukaryota > Metazoa > Chordata > Actinopteri > Salmoniformes > Salmonidae > Salvelinus > Salvelinus fontinalis. The sequence continues at coordinate 3,991,892 of NC_074668.1, read as the reverse complement.
GGAGGGGTTCTGATAGACACTCATGGGGTTTTAGGAGGGGTTCTGATAGACACTCATGGGGTTTTAGGAGGGGTTCTGATAGACACTCATGGGGTTTTAGGAGGGGTTCTGATAGACACTCATGGGGTTTTAGGAGGGGTTCTGATAGACACTCATGGGGTTTTAGGAGGGGTTCTGATAGACACTCATGGGGTTTTAGGAGGGGTTCTGATAGACACTCATGGGGTTTTAGGAGGGGTTCTGATAGACACTCATGGGGTTTTAGGAGGGGTTCTGATAGACACTCATGGGGTTTTAGGAGGGGTTCTGATAGACACTCATGGGGTTTTAGGAGGGGTTCTGATAGACACTCATGGGGTTTTAGGAGGGGTTCTGATAGACACTCATGGGGTTTTAGGAGGGGTTCTGATAGACACTCATGGGGTTTTAGGAGGGGTTCTGATAGACACTCATGGGGTTTTAGGAGGGGTTCTGATAGACACTCATGGGGTTTTAGGAGGGGTTCTGATAGACACTCATGGGGTTTTAGGAGGGGTTCTGATAGACACTCATGGGGTTTTAGGAGGGGTTCTGATAGACACTCATGGGGTTTTAGGAGGGGTTCTGATAGACACTCATGGGGTTTTAGGAGGGGTTCTGATAGACACTCATGGGGTTTTAGGAGGGGTTCTGATAGACACATGGGGTTTTAGGAGGGGTTCTGATAGACACTCATGGGGTTTTAGGAGGGGTTCTGATAGACACTCATGGGGTTTTAGGAGGGGTTCTGATAGACACTCATGGGGTTTTAGGAGGGGTTCTGATAGACACTCATGGGGTTTTAGGAGGGGTTCTGATAGACACTCATGGGGTTTTAGGAGGGGTTCTGATAGACACTCATGGGGTTTTAGGAGGGGTTCTGATAGACACTCATGGGGTTTTAGGAGGGGTTCTGATAGACACTCATGGGGTTTTAGGAGGGGTTCTGATAGACACTCATGGGGTTTTAGGAGGGGTTCTGATAGACACTCATGGGGTTTTAGGAGGGGTTCTGATAGACACTCATGGGGTTTTAGGAGGGGTTCTGATAGACACTCATGGGGTTTTAGGAGGGGTTCTGATAGACACTCATGGGGTTTTAGGAGGGGTTCTGATAGACACTCATGGGGTTTTAGGAGGGGTTCTGATAGACACTCATGGGGTTTTAGGAGGGGTTCTGATAGACACTCATGGGGTTTTAGGAGGGGTTCTGATAGACACTCATGGGGTTTTAGGAGGGGTTCTGATAGACACTCATGGGGTTTTAGGAGGGGTTCTGATAGACACTCATGGGGTTTTAGGAGGGGTTCTGATAGACACTCATGGGGTTTTAGGAGGGGTTCTGATAGACACTCATGGGGTTTTAGGAGGGGTTCTGATAGACACTCATGGGGTTTTAGGAGGGGTTCTGATAGACACTCATGGGGTTTTAGGAGGGGTTCTGATAGACACTCATGGGGTTTTAGGAGGGGTTCTGATAGACACTCATGGGGTTTTAGGAGGGGTTCTGATAGACACTCATGGGGTTTTAGGAGGGGTTCTGATAGACACTCATGGGGTTTTAGGAGGGGTTCTGATAGACACTCATGGGGTTTTAGGAGGGGTTCTGATAGACACTCATGGGGTTTTAGGAGGGGTTCTGATAGACACTCATGGGGTTTTAGGAGGGGTTCTGATAGACACTCATGGGGTTTTAGGAGGGGTTCTGATAGACACTCATGGGGTTTTAGGAGGGGTTCTGATAGACACTCATGGGGTTTTAGGAGGGGTTCTGATAGACCATGGGGTTTTAGGAGGGGTTCTGATAGACACTCATGGGGTTTTAGGAGGGGTTCTGATAGACACTCATGGGGTTTTAGGAGGGGTTCTGATAGACACTCATGGGGTTTTAGGAGGGGTTCTGATAGACACTCATGGGGTTTTAGGAGGGGTTCTGATAGACACTCATGGGGTTTTAGGAGGGGTTCTGATAGACACTCATGGGGTTTTAGGAGGGGTTCTGATAGACACTCATGGGGTTTTAGGAGGGGTTCTGATAGACACTCATGGGGTTTTAGGAGGGGTTCTGATAGACACTCATGGGGTTTTAGGAGGGGTTCTGATAGACACTCATGGGGTTTTAGGAGGGGTTCTGATAGACACTCATGGGGTTTTAGGAGGGGTTCTGATAGACACTCATGGGGTTTTAGGAGGGGTTCTGATAGACCATGGGGTTTTAGGAGGGGTTCTGATAGACACTCATGGGGTTTTAGGAGGGGTTCTGATAGACACTCATGGGGTTTTAGGAGGGGTTCTGATAGACACTCATGGGGTTTTAGGAGGGGTTCTGATAGACACTCATGGGGTTTTAGGAGGGGTTCTGATAGACACTCATGGGGTTTTAGGAGGGGTTCTGATAGACACTAGGGGTTTTAGGAGGGGTTCTGATAGACACTCATGGGGTTTTAGGAGGGGTTCTGATAGACACTCATGGGGTTTTAGGAGGGGTTCTGATAGACACTCATGGGGTTTTAGGAGGGGTTCTGATAGACACTCATGGGGTTTTAGGAGGGGTTCTGATAGACACTCATGGGGTTTTAGGAGGGGTTCTGATAGACACTCATGGGGTTTTAGGAGGGGTTCTGATAGACACTCATGGGGTTTTAGGAGGGGTTCTGATAGACACTCATGGGGTTTTAGGAGGGGTTCTGATAGACACTCATGGGGTTTTAGGAGGGGTTCTGATAGACACTCATGGGGTTTTAGGAGGGGTTCTGATAGACACTCATGGGGTTTTAGGAGGGGTTCTGATAGACACTCATGGGGTTTTAGGAGGGGTTCTGATAGACACTCATGGGGTTTTAGGAGGGGTTCTGATAGACACTCATGGGGTTTTAGGAGGGGTTCTGATAGACACTCATGGGGTTTTAGGAGGGGTTCTGATAGACACATGGGGTTTTAGGAGGGGTTCTGATAGACACTCATGGGGTTTTAGGAGGGGTTCTGATAGACACTCATGGGGTTTTAGGAGGGGTTCTGATAGACACTCATGGGGTTTTAGGAGGGGTTCTGATAGACACTCATGGGGTTTTAGGAGGGGTTCTGATAGACACTCATGGGGTTTTAGGAGGGGTTCTGATTGACACTCATGGGGTTTTAGGAGGGGTTCTGATAGACACTCATGGGGTTTTAGGAGGGGTTCTGATAGACACTCATGGGGTTTTAGGAGGGGTTCTGATAGACACTCATGGGGTTTTAGGAGGGGTTCTGATAGACACTCATGGGGTTTTAGGAGGGGTTCTGATAGACACTCATGGGGTTTTAGGAGGGGTTCTGATAGACACTCATGGGGTTTTAGGAGGGGTTCTGATAGACACTCATGGGGTTTTAGGAGGGGTTCTGATAGACACTCATGGGGTTTTAGGAGGGGTTCTGATAGACACTCATGGGGTTTTAGGAGGGGTTCTGATAGACACTCATGGGGTTTTAGGAGGGGTTCTGATAGACACTCATGGGGTTTTAGGAGGGGTTCTGATAGACACTCATGGGGTTTTAGGAGGGGTTCTGATAGACACTCATGGGGTTTTAGGAGGGGTTCTGATAGACACTCATGGGGTTTTAGGAGGGGTTCTGATAGACACTCATGGGGTTTTAGGAGGGGTTCTGATAGACACTCATGGGGTTTTAGGAGGGGTTCTGATAGACACTCATGGGGTTTTAGGAGGGGTTCTGATAGACACTCATGGGGTTTTAGGAGGGGTTCTGATAGACACTCATGGGGTTTTAGGAGGGGTTCTGATAGACACTCATGGGGTTTTAGGAGGGGTTCTGATAGACACTCATGGGGTTTTAGGAGGGGTTCTGATAGACACTCATGGGGTTTTAGGAGGGGTTCTGATAGACCATGGGGTTTTAGGAGGGGTTCTGATAGACACTCATGGGGTTTTAGGAGGGGTTCTGATAGACACTCATGGGGTTTTAGGAGGGGTTCTGATAGACACTCATGGGGTTTTAGGAGGGGTTCTGATAGACACTCATGGGGTTTTAGGAGGGGTTCTGATAGACACTCATGGGGTTTTAGGAGGGGTTCTGATAGACACTGGGGTTTTAGGAGGGGTTCTGATAGACACTCATGGGGTTTTAGGAGGGTTCTGATAGACACTCATGGGGTTTTAGGAGGGGTTCTGATAGACACTCATGGGGTTTTAGGAGGGGTTCTGATAGACACTCATGGGGTTTTAGGAGGGGTTCTGATAGACACTCATGGGGTTTTAGGAGGGGTTCTGATAGACACTCATGGGGTTTTAGGAGGGGTTCTGATAGACACTCATGGGGTTTTAGGAGGGTTCTGATAGACACTCATGGGGTTTTAGGAGGGGTTCTGATAGACACTCATGGGGTTTTAGGAGGGGTTCTGATAGACACTCATGGGGTTTTAGGAGGGGTTCTGATAGACACTCATGGGGTTTTAGGAGGGGTTCTGATAGACACTCATGGGGTTTTAGGAGGGGTTCTGATAGACACTCATGGGGTTTTAGGAGGGGTTCTGATAGACACTCATGGGGTTTTAGGAGGGGTTCTGATAGACACTCATGGGGTTTTAGGAGGGGTTCTGATAGACACTCATGGGGTTTTAGGAGGGGTTCTGATAGACACTCATGGGGTTTTAGGAGGGGTTCTGATAGACACTCATGGGGTTTTAGGAGGGGTTCTGATAGACACTCATGGGGTTTTAGGAGGGGTTCTGATAGACACTCATGGGGTTTTAGGAGGGGTTCTGATAGACACTCATGGGGTTTTAGGAGGGGTTCTGATAGACACTCATGGGGTTTTAGGAGGGGTTCTGATAGACACTCATGGGGTTTTAGGAGGGGTTCTGATAGACACTCATGGGGTTTTAGGAGGGGTTCTGATAGACATGGGGTTTTAGGAGGGGTTCTGATAGACACTCATGGGGTTTTAGGAGGGGTTCTGATAGACACTCATGGGGTTTTAGGAGGGGTTCTGATAGACACTCATGGGGTTTTAGGAGGGGTTCTGATAGACATGGGGTTTTAGGAGGGGTTCTGATAGACACTCATGGGGTTTTAGGAGGGGTTCTGATAGACACTCATGGGGTTTTAGGAGGGGTTCTGATAGACACTCATGGGGTTTTAGGAGGGGTTCTGATAGACACTCATGGGGTTTTAGGAGGGGTTCTGATAGACACTCATGGGGTTTTAGGAGGGGTTCTGATAGACACTCATGGGGTTTTAGGAGGGGTTCTGATAGACACTCATGGGGTTTTAGGAGGGGTTCTGATAGACACTCATGGGGTTTTAGGAGGGGTTCTGATAGACACTCATGGGGTTTTAGGAGGGGTTCTGATAGACACTCATGGGGTTTTAGGAGGGGTTCTGATAGACACTCATGGGGTTTTAGGAGGGGTTCTGATAGACACTCATGGGGTTTTAGGAGGGGTTCTGATAGACACTCATGGGGTTTTAGGAGGGGTTCTGATAGACACTCATGGGGTTTTAGGAGGGGTTCTGATAGACACTCATGGGGTTTTAGGAGGGGTTCTGATAGACACTCATGGGGTTTTAGGAGGGGTTCTGATAGACACTCATGGGGTTTTAGGAGGGGTTCTGATAGACACTCATGGGGTTTTAGGAGGGGTTCTGATAGACACTCATGGGGTTTTAGGAGGGGTTCTGATAGACACTCATGGGGTTTTAGGAGGGGTTCTGATAGACACTCATGGGGTTTTAGGAGGGGTTCTGATAGACACTCATGGGGTTTTAGGAGGGGTTCTGATAGACACTCATGGGGTTTTAGGAGGGGTTCTGATAGACACTCATGGGGTTTTAGGAGGGGTTCTGATAGACACTCATGGGGTTTTAGGAGGGGTTCTGATAGACACTCATGGGGTTTTAGGAGGGGTTCTGATAGACACTCATGGGGTTTTAGGAGGGGTTCTGATAGACACTCATGGGGTTTTAGGAGGGGTTCTGATAGACATGGGGTTTTAGGAGGGGTTCTGAAAGACACTCATGGGGTTTTAGGAGGGGTTCTGATAGACACTCATGGGGTTTTAGGAGGGGTTCTGATAGACACTCATGGGGTTTTAGGAGGGGTTCTGATAGACACTCATGGGGTTTTAGGAGGGGTTCTGATAGACACTCATGGGGTTTTAGGAGGGGTTCTGATAGACATGGGGTTTTAGGAGGGGTTCTGATAGACACTCATGGGGTTTTAGGAGGGGTTCTGATAGACACTCATGGGGTTTTAGGAGGGGTTCTGATAGACACTCATGGGGTTTTAGGAGGGGTTCTGATAGACACTCATGGGGTTTTAGGAGGGGTTCTGATAGACACTCATGGGGTTTTAGGAGGGGTTCTGATAGACACTCATGGGGTTTTAGGAGGGGTTCTGATAGACACTCATGGGGTTTTAGGAGGGGTTCTGATAGACACTCATGGGGTTTTAGGAGGGGTTCTGATAGACACTCATGGGGTTTTAGGAGGGGTTCTGATAGACACTCATGGGGTTTTAGGAGGGGTTCTGATAGACACTCATGGGGTTTTAGGAGGGGTTCTGATAGACACTCATGGGGTTTTAGGAGGGGTTCTGATAGACACTCATGGGGTTTTAGGAGGGGTTCTGATAGACACTCATGGGGTTTTAGGAGGGGTTCTGATAGACACTCATGGGGTTTTAGGAGGGGTTCTGATAGACACTCATGGGGTTTTAGGAGGGGTTCTGATAGACACTCATGGGGTTTTAGGAGGGGTTCTGATAGACACTCATGGGGTTTTAGGAGGGGTTCTGATAGACACTCATGGGGTTTTAGGAGGGGTTCTGATAGACACTCATGGGGTTTTAGGAGGGGTTCTGATAGACACTCATGGGGTTTTAGGAGGGGTTCTGATAGACACTCATGGGGTTTTAGGAGGGGTTCTGATAGACACTCATGGGGTTTTAGGAGGGGTTCTGATAGACACTCATGGGGTTTTAGGAGGGGTTCTGATAGACACTCATGGGGTTTTAGGAGGGGTTCTGATAGACACTCATGGGGTTTTAGGAGGGGTTCTGATAGACACTCATGGGGTTTTAGGAGGGGTTCTGATAGACACTCATGGGGTTTTAGGAGGGGTTCTGATAGACACTCATGGGGTTTTAGGAGGGGTTCTGATAGACACTCATGGGGTTTTAGGAGGGGTTCTGATAGACACTCATGGGGTTTTAGGAGGGGTTCTGATAGACACTCATGGGGTTTTAGGAGGGGTTCTGATAGACACTCATGGGGTTTTAGGAGGGGTTCTGATAGACACTCATGGGGTTTTAGGAGGGGTTCTGATAGACACTCATGGGGTTTTAGGAGGGGTTCTGATAGACACTCATGGGGTTTTAGGAGGGGTTCTGATAGACACTCATGGGGTTTTAGGAGGGGTTCTGATAGACACTCATGGGGTTTTAGGAGGGGTTCTGATAGACCCATGGGGTTTTAGGAGGGGTTCTGATAGACACTCATGGGGTTTTAGGAGGGGTTCTGATAGACACTCATGGGGTTTTAGGAGGGGTTCTGATAGACACTCATGGGGTTTTAGGAGGGGTTCTGATAGACACTCATGGGGTTTTAGGAGGGGTTCTGATAGACACTCATGGGGTTTTAGGAGGGGTTCTGATAGACACTCATGGGGTTTTAGGAGGGGTTCTGATAGACACTCATGGGGTTTTAGGAGGGGTTCTGATAGACACTCATGGGGTTTTAGGAGGGGTTCTGATAGACACTCATGGGGTTTTAGGAGGGGTTCTGATAGACACTCATGGGGTTTTAGGAGGGGTTCTGATAGACACTCATGGGGTTTTAGGAGGGGTTCTGATAGACACTCATGGGGTTTTAGGAGGGGTTCTGATAGACACTCATGGGGTTTTAGGAGGGGTTCTGATAGACACTCATGGGGTTTTAGGAGGGGTTCTGATAGACACTCATGGGGTTTTAGGAGGGGTTCTGATAGACACTCATGGGGTTTTAGGAGGGGTTCTGATAGACACTCATGGGGTTTTAGGAGGGGTTCTGATAGACACTCATGGGGTTTTAGGAGGGGTTCTGATAGACATGGGGTTTTAGGAGGGGTTCTGATAGACACTCATGGGGTTTTAGGAGGGGTTCTGATAGACACTCATGGGGTTTTAGGAGGGGTTCTGATAGACACTCATGGGGTTTTAGGAGGGGTTCTGATAGACACTCATGGGGTTTTAGGAGGGGTTCTGATAGACACTCATGGGGTTTTAGGAGGGGTTCTGATAGACACTCATGGGGTTTTAGGAGGGGTTCTGATAGACACTCATGGGGTTTTAGGAGGGGTTCTGATAGACACTCATGGGGTTTTAGGAGGGGTTCTGATAGACACTCATGGGGTTTTAGGAGGGGTTCTGATAGACACTCATGGGGTTTTAGGAGGGGTTCTGATAGACACTCATGGGGTTTTAGGAGGGGTTCTGATAGACACTCATGGGGTTTTAGGAGGGGTTCTGATAGACACTCATGGGGTTTTAGGAGGGGTTCTGATAGACACTCATGGGGTTTTAGGAGGGGTTCTGATAGACACTCATGGGGTTTTAGGAGGGGTTCTGATAGACACTCATGGGGTTTTAGGAGGGGTTCTGATAGACACTCATGGGGTTTTAGGAGGGGTTCTGATAGACACTCATGGGGTTTTAGGAGGGGTTCTGATAGACACTCATGGGGTTTTAGGAGGGGTTCTGATAGACACTCATGGGGTTTTAGGAGGGGTTCTGATAGACACTCATGGGGTTTTAGGAGGGGTTCTGATAGACACTCATGGGGTTTTAGGAGGGGTTCTGATAGACACTCATGGGGTTTTAGGAGGGGTTCTGATAGACACTCATGGGGTTTTAGGAGGGGTTCTGATAGACACTCATGGGGTTTTAGGAGGGGTTCTGATAGACACTCATGGGGTTTTAGGAGGGGTTCTGATAGACACCATGGGGTTTTAGGAGGGGTTCTGATAGACACTCATGGGGTTTTAGGAGGGGTTCTGATAGACACTCATGGGGTTTTAGGAGGGGTTCTGATAGACACTCATGGGGTTTTAGGAGGGGTTCTGATAGACACTCATGGGGTTTTAGGAGGGGTTCTGATAGACACTCATGGGGTTTTAGGAGGGGTTCTGATAGACACTCATGGGGTTTTAGGAGGGGTTCTGATAGACACTCATGGGGTTTTAGGAGGGGTTCTGATAGACACTCATGGGGTTTTAGGAGGGGTTCTGATAGACACTCATGGGGTTTTAGGAGGGGTTCTGATAGACACTCATGGGGTTTTAGGAGGGGTTCTGATAGACACTCATGGGGTTTTAGGAGGGGTTCTGATAGACACTCATGGGGTTTTAGGAGGGGTTCTGATAGACACTCATGGGGTTTTAGGAGGGGTTCTGATAGACACTCATGGGGTTTTAGGAGGGGTTCTGATAGACACTCATGGGGTTTTAGGAGGGGTTCTGATAGACACTCATGGGGTTTTAGGAGGGGTTCTGATAGACACTCATTGGGTTTTAGGAGGGGTTCTGATAGACATGGGGTTTTAGGAGGGGTTCTGATAGACACTCATGGGGTTTTAGGAGGGGTTCTGATAGACACTCATGGGGTTTTAGGAGGGGTTCTGATAGACACTCATGGGGTTTTAGGAGGGGTTCTGATAGACACTCATGGGGTTTTAGGAGGGTTCTGATAGACACTCATGGGGTTTTAGGAGGGGTTCTGATAGACACTCATGGGGTTTTAGGAGGGGTTCTGATAGACACTCATGGGGTTTTAGGAGGGGTTCTGATAGACACTCATGGGGTTTTAGGAGGGGTTCTGATAGACACTCATGGGGTTTTAGGAGGGGTTCTGATAGACACTCATGGGGTTTTAGGAGGGGTTCTGATAGACACTCATGGGGTTTTAGGAGGGGTTCTGATAGACACTCATGGGGTTTTAGGAGGGGTTCTGATAGACACTCATGGGGTTTTAGGAGGGGTTCTGATAGACACTCATGGGGTTTTAGGAGGGGTTCTGATAGACACTCATGGGGTTTTAGGAGGGGTTCTGATAGACACTCATGGGGTTTTAGGAGGGGTTCTGATAGACACTCATGGGGTTTTAGGAGGGGTTCTGATAGACACTCATGGGGTTTTAGGAGGGGTTCTGATAGACACTCATGGGGTTTTAGGAGGGGTTCTGATAGACACTCATGGGGTTTTAGGAGGGGTTCTGATAGACACTCATGGGGTTTTAGGAGGGGTTCTGATAGACACTCATGGGGTTTTAGGAGGGGTTCTGATAGACACTCATGGGGTTTTAGGAGGGGTTCTGATAGACACTCATGGGGTTTTAGGAGGGGTTCTGATAGACACTCATGGGGTTTTAGGAGGGGTTCTGATAGACCATGGGGTTTTAGGAGGGGTTCTGATAGACACTCATGGGGTTTTAGGAGGGGTTCTGATAGACACTCATGGGGTTTTAGGAGGGGTTCTGATAGACACTCATGGGGTTTTAGGAGGGGTTCTGATAGACACTCATGGGGTTTTAGGAGGGGTTCTGATAGACACTCATGGGGTTTTAGGAGGGGTTCTGATAGACACTCATGGGGTTTTAGGAGGGGTTCTGATAGACACTCATGGGGTTTTAGGAGGGGTTCTGATAGACACTCATGGGGTTTTAGGAGGGGTTCTGATAGACACTCATGGGGTTTTAGGAGGGGTTCTGATAGACACTCATGGGGTTTTAGGAGGGGTTCTGATAGACACTCATGGGGTTTTAGGAGGGGTTCTGATAGACACTCATGGGGTTTTAGGAGGGGTTCTGATAGACACTCATGGGGTTTTAGGAGGGGTTCTGATAGACACTCATGGGGTTTTAGGAGGGGTTCTGATAGACACTCATGGGGTTTTAGGAGGGGTTCTGATAGACACTCATGGGGTTTTAGGAGGGGTTCTGATAGACACTCATGGGGTTTTAGGAGGGGTTCTGATAGACACTCATGGGGTTTTAGGAGGGGTTCTGATAGACACTCATGGGGTTTTAGGAGGGGTTCTGATAGACACTCATGGGGTTTTAGGAGGGGTTCTGATAGACACTCATGGGGTTTTAGGAGGGGTTCTGATAGACTCATGGGGTTTTAGGAGGGGTTCTGATAGACACTCATGGGGTTTTAGGAGGGGTTCTGATAGACACTCATGGGGTTTTAGGAGGGGTTCTGATAGACACTCATGGGGTTTTAGGAGGGGTTCTGATAGACACTCATGGGGTTTTAGGAGGGGTTCTGATAGACACTCATGGGGTTTTAGGAGGGGTTCTGATAGACACTCATGGGGTTTTAGGAGGGGTTCTGATAGACACTCATGGGGTTTTAGGAGGGGTTCTGATAGACACTCATGGGGTTTTAGGAGGGGTTCTGATAGACACTCATGGGGTTTTAGGAGGGGTTCTGATAGACACTCATGGGGTTTTAGGAGGGGTTCTGATAGACACTCATGGGGTTTTAGGAGGGGTTCTGATAGACACTCATGGGGTTTTAGGAGGGGTTCTGATAGACACTCATGGGGTTTTAGGAGGGGTTCTGATAGACACTCATGGGGTTTTAGGAGGGGTTCTGATAGACACTCATGGGGTTTTAGGAGGGGTTCTGATAGACACTCATGGGGTTTTAGGAGGGGTTCTGATAGACACTCATGGGGTTTTAGGAGGGGTTCTGATAGACACTCATGGGGTTTTAGGAGGGGTTCTGATAGACACTCATGGGGTTTTAGGAGGGGTTCTGATAGACACTCATGGGGTTTTAGGAGGGGTTCTGATAGACACTCATGGGGTTTTAGGAGGGGTTCTGATAGACACTCATGGGGTTTTAGGAGGGGTTCTGATAGACACTCATGGGGTTTTAGGAGGGGTTCTGATAGACACTCATGGGGTTTTAGGAGGGGTTCTGATAGACACTCATGGGGTTTTAGGAGGGGTTCTGATAGACACTCATGGGGTTTTAGGAGGGGTTCTGATAGACACTCATGGGGTTTTAGGAGGGGTTCTGATAGACACTCATGGGGTTTTAGGAGGGGTTCTGATAGACACTCATGGGGTTTTAGGAGGGGTTCTGATAGACACTCATGGGGTTTTAGGAGGGGTTCTGATAGACACTCATGGGGTTTTAGGAGGGGTTCTGATAGACACTCATGGGGTTTTAGGAGGGGTTCTGATAGACACTCATGGGGTTTTAGGAGGGGTTCTGATAGACACTCATGGGGTTTTAGGAGGGGTTCTGATAGACACTCATGGGGTTTTAGGAGGGGTTCTGATAGACACTCATGGGGTTTTAGGAGGGGTTCTGATAGACACTCATGGGGTTTTAGGAGGGGTTCTGATAGACACTCATGGGGTTTTAGGAGGGGTTCTGATAGACACTCATGGGGTTTTAGGAGGGGTTCTGATAGACACTCATGGGGTTTTAGGAGGGGTTCTGATAGACACTCATGGGGTTTTAGGAGGGGTTCTGATAGACACTCATGGGGTTTTAGGAGGGGTTCTGATAGACACTCATGGGGTTTTAGGAGGGGTTCTGATAGACACTCATGGGGTTTTAGGAGGGGTTCTGATAGACACTCATGGGGTTTTAGGAGGGGTTCTGATAGACACTCATGGGGTTTTAGGAGGGGTTCTGATAGACACTCATGGGGTTTTAGGAGGGGTTCTGATAGACACTCATGGGGTTTTAGGAGGGGTTCTGATAGACACTCATGGGGTTTTAGGAGGGGTTCTGATAGACACATGGGGTTTTAGGAGGGGTTCTGATAGACACTCATGGGGTTTTAGGAGGGGTTCTGATAGACACTCATGGGGTTTTAGGAGGGGTTCTGATAGACACTCATGGGGTTTTAGGAGGGGTTCTGATAGACACTCATGGGGTTTTAGGAGGGGTTCTGATAGACACTCATGGGGTTTTAGGAGGGGTTCTGATAGACATGGGGTTTTAGGAGGGGTTCTGATAGACACTCATGGGGTTTTAGGAGGGGTTCTGATAGACACTCATGGGGTTTTAGGAGGGGTTCTGATAGACACTCATGGGGTTTTAGGAGGGGTTCTGATAGACACTCATGGGGTTTTAGGAGGGGTTCTGATAGACACTCATGGGGTTTTAGGAGGGGTTCTGATAGACACTCATGGGGTTTTAGGAGGGGTTCTGATAGACACTCATGGGGTTTTAGGAGGGGTTCTGATAGACACTCATGGGGTTTTAGGAGGGGTTCTGATAGACACTCATGGGGTTTTAGGAGGGGTTCTGATAGACACTCATGGGGTTTTAGGAGGGGTTCTGATAGACACTCATGGGGTTTTAGGAGGGGTTCTGATAGACACTCATGGGGTTTTAGGAGGGGTTCTGATAGACATGGGGTTTTAGGAGGGGTTCTGATAGACACTCATGAGGTTTTAGGAGGGGTTCTGATAGACACTCATGGGGTTTTAGGAGGGGTTCTGATAGACACTCATGGGGTTTTAGGAGGGGTTCTGATAGACACTCATGGGGTTTTAGGAGGGGTTCTGATAGACACTCATTGGGTTTTAGGAGGGGTTCTGATAGACATGGGGTTTTAGGAGGGGTTCTGATAGACACTCATGGGGTTTTAGGAGGGGTTCTGATAGACACTCATGGGGTTTTAGGAGGGGTTCTGATAGACACTCATGGGGTTTTAGGAGGGGTTCTGATAGACACTCATGGGGTTTTAGGAGGGGTTCTGATAGACACTCATGGGGTTTTAGGAGGGGTTCTGATAGACACTCATGGGGTTTTAGGAGGGGTTCTGATAGACACTCATGGGGTTTTAGGAGGGGTTCTGATAGACACTCATGGGGTTTTAGGAGGGGTTCTGATAGACACTCATGGGGTTTTAGGAGGGGTTCTGATAGACACTCATGGGGTTTTAGGAGGGGTTCTGATAGACACTCATGGGGTTTTAGGAGGGGTTCTGATAGACATGGGGTTTTAGGAGGGGTTCTGATAGACACTCATGGGGTTTTAGGAGGGGTTCTGATAGACACTCATGGGGTTTTAGGAGGGGTTCTGATAGACACTCATGGGGTTTTAGGAGGGTTCTGATAGACACTCATGGGGTTTTAGGAGGGGTTCTGATAGACACTCATGGGGTTTTAGGAGGGGTTCTGATAGACACTCATGGGGTTTTAGGAGGGGTTCTGATAGACACTCATGGGGTTTTAGGAGGGGTTCTGATAGACACTCATGGGGTTTTAGGAGGGGTTCTGATAGACACTCATGGGGTTTTAGGAGGGGTTCTGATAGACACTCATGGGGTTTTAGGAGGGGTTCTGATAGACACTCATGGGGTTTTAGGAGGGGTTCTGATAGACACTCATGGGGTTTTAGGAGGGGTTCTGATAGACACTCATGGGGTTTTAGGAGGGGTTCTGATAGACACTCATGGGGTTTTAGGAGGGGTTCTGATAGACACTCATGAGGTTTTAGGAGGGGTTCTGATAGACACTCATGGGGTTTTAGGAGGGGTTCTGATAGACACTCATGGGGTTTTAGGAGGGGTTCTGATAGACACTCATGGGGTTTTAGGAGGGGTTCTGATAGACACTCATGGGGTTTTAGGAGGGTTCTGATAGACACTCATGGGGTTTTAGGAGGGTTCTGATAGACACTCATGGGGTTTTAGGAGGGGTTCTGATAGACACTCATGGGGTTTTAGGAGGGGTTCTGATAGACACTCATGGGGTTTTAGGAGGGTTCTGATAGACACTCATGGGGTTTTAGGAGGGGTTCTGATAGACACTCATGGGGTTTTAGGAGGGGTTCTGATAGACACTCATGGGGTTTTAGGAGGGGTTCTGATAGACACTCATGAGGTTTTAGGAGGGGTTCTGATAGACACTCATGGGGTTTTAGGAGGGGTTCTGATAGACATGGGGTTTTAGGAGGGGTTCTGATAGACACTCATGGGGTTTTAGGAGGGGTTCTGATAGACACTCATGGGGTTTTAGGAGGGGTTCTGATAGACACTCATGGGGTTTTAGGAGGGGTTCTGATAGACACTCATGGGGTTTTAGGAGGGTTCTGATAGACACTCATGAGGTTTTAGGAGGGGTTCTGATAGACATGGGGTTTTAGGAGGGGTTCTGATAGACACTCATGGGGTTTTAGGAGGGGTTCTGATAGACACTCATGGGGTTTTAGGAGGGGTTCTGATAGACACTCATGGGGTTTTAGGAGGGGTTCTGATAGACACTCATGGGGTTTTAGGAGGGGTTCTGATAGACACTCATGGGGTTTTAGGAGGGGTTCTGATAGACACTCATGGGGTTTTAGGAGGGGTTCTGATAGACACTCATGGGGTTTTAGGAGGGGTTCTGATAGACACTCATGGGGTTTTAGGAGGGGTTCTGATAGACACTCATGGGGTTTTAGGAGGGGTTCTGATAGACACTCATGGGGTTTTAGGAGAGGTTCTGATAGACACTCATGGGGTTTTAGGAGGGGTTCTGATAGACACTCATGGGGTTTTAGGAGGGGTTCTGATAGACATGGGGTTTTAGGAGGGGTTCTGATAGACACTCATGAGGTTTTAGGAGGGTTCTGATAGACACTCATGGGGTTTTAGGAGGGGTTCTGATAGACACTCATGGGGTTTTAGGAGGGGTTCTGATAGACATGGGGTTTTAGGAGGGGTTCTGATAGACACTCATGGGGTTTTAGGAGGGGTTCTGATAGACATGGGGTTTTAGGAGGGGTTCTGATAGACACTCATGGGGTTTTAGGAGGGGTTCTGATAGACACTCATGGGGTTTTAGGAGGGGTTCTGATAGACACTCCTGGGGTTTTAGGAGGGGTTCTGATAGACACTCATGGGGTTTTAGGAGGGGTTCTGATAGACACTCATGGGGTTTTAGGAGGGGTTCTGATAGACACTCATGGGGTTTTAGGAGGGGTTCTGATAGACACTCATGGGGTTTTAGGAGGGGTTCTGATAGACACTCGTGGGGTTTTAGGAGGGGTTCTGATAGACACTCATGGGGTTTTAGGAGGGGTTCTGATAGACACTCATGGGGTTTTAGGAGGGGTTCTGATAGACACTCATGGGGTTTTAGGAGGGGTTCTGATAGACATGGGGTTTTAGGAGGGGTTCTGATAGACACTCGTGGGGTTTTAGGAGGGGTTCTGATAGACACTCATGGGGTTTTAGGAGGGGTTCTGATAGACACTCATGGGGTTTTAGGAGGGTTCTGATAGACACTCATGGGGTTTTAGGAGGGGTTCTGATAGACACTCATGGGGTTTTAGGAGGGTTCTGATAGACACTCATGGGGTTTTAGGAGGGGTTCTGATAGACACTCATGGGGTTTTAGGAGGGGTTCTGATAGACACTCATGGGGTTTTAGGAGGGTTCTGATAGACACTCATGGGGTTTTAGGAGGGGTTCTGATAGACACTCATGGGGTTTTAGGAGGGGTTCTGATAGACACTCATGGGGTTTTAGGAGGGGTTCTGATAGACACTCATGGGGTTTTAGGAGGGGTTCTGATAGACACTCATGGGGTTTTAGGAGGGGTTCTGATAGACACTCATGGGGTTTTAGGAGGGTTCTGATAGACACTCATGAGGTTTTAGGAGGGTTCTGATAGACACTCATGAGGTTTTAGGAGGGTTCTGATAGACACTCATGAGGTTTTAGGAGGGGTTCTGATAGACACTCATGGGGTTTTAGGAGGGTTCTGATAGACACTCATGAGGTTTTAGGAGGATTCTGATAGACACTCATGGGGTTTTAGGAGGGTTCTGATAGACACTCAGGGGGTTTTAGGAGGGTTCTGATAGACACTCATGGGGTTTTAGGAGGGGTTCTGATAGACACTCATGAGGTTTTAGGAGGGGTTCTGATAGACACTCATGGGGTTTTAGGAGGGGTTCTGATAGACATGGGGTTTTAGGAGGGGTTCTGATAGACACTCACTGGGTTTTAGGAGGGGTTCTGATAGACACTCATGGGGTTTTAGGAGGGGTTCTGATAGACACTCATGGGGTTTTAGGAGGGGTTCTGATAGACACTCATGGGGTTTTAGGAGGGTTCTGATAGACACTCATGAGGTTTTAGGAGGGGTTCTGATAGACATGGGGTTTTAGGAGGGGTTCTGATAGACACTCATGGGGTTTTAGGAGGGGTTCTGATAGACACTCATGGGGTTTTAGGAGGGGTTCTGATAGACACTCATGGGGTTTTAGGAGGGGTTCTGATAGACACTCATGGGGTTTTAGGAGGGTTCTGATAGACACTCATGGGGTTTTAGGAGGGTTCTGATAGACACTCATGGGGTTTTAGGAGGGGTTCTGATAGACACTCATGGGGTTTTAGGAGGGGTTCTGATAGACACTCATGGGGTTTTAGGAGGGGTTCTGATAGACACTCATGGGGTTTTAGGAGGGGTTCTGATAGACACTCATGGGGTTTTAGGAGAGGTTCTGATAGACACTCATGGGGTTTTAGGAGGGGTTCTGATAGACACTCATGGGGTTTTAGGAGGGGTTCTGATAGACATGGGGTTTTAGGAGGGGTTCTGATAGACACTCATGAGGTTTTAGGAGGGTTCTGATAGACACTCATGGGGTTTTAGGAGGGGTTCTGATAGACACTCATGGGGTTTTAGGAGGGGTTCTGATAGACATGGGGTTTTAGGAGGGGTTCTGATAGACACTCATGGGGTTTTAGGAGGGGTTCTGATAGACATGGGGTTTTAGGAGGGGTTCTGATAGACACTCATGGGGTTTTAGGAGGGGTTCTGATAGACACTCATGGGGTTTTAGGAGGGGTTCTGATAGACACTCACTGGGTTTTAGGAGGGGTTCTGATAGACACTCATGGGGTTTTAGGAGGGGTTCTGATAGACACTCATGGGGTTTTAGGAGGGTTCTGATAGACACTCATGGGGTTTTAGGAGGGGTTCTGATAGACACTCATGGGGTTTTAGGAGGGGTTCTGATAGACACTCATGGGGTTTTAGGAGGGGTTCTGATAGACACTCATGGGGTTTTAGGAGGGTTCTGATAGACACTCATGGGGTTTTAGGAGGGGTTCTGATAGACACTCATGGGGTTTTAGGAGGGGTTCTGATAGACACTCATGAGGTTTTAGGAGGGTTCTGATAGACACTCATGGGGTTTTAGGAGGGGTTCTGATAGACACTCATGGGGTTTTAGGAGAGGTTCTGATAGACACTCATGAGGTTTTAGGAGGGGTTCTGATAGACACTCATGGGGTTTTAGGAGGGGTTCTGATAGACACTCATGGGGTTTTAGGAGGGTTCTGATAGACACTCATGGGGTTTTAGGAGGGGTTCTGATAGACATGGGGTTTTAGGAGGGTTTCTGATAGACACTCATGGGGTTTTAGGAGGGTTCTGATAGACAGTCATGGGGTTTTAGGAGGGGTTCTGATAGACACTCATGGGGTTTTAGGAGGGTTCTGATAGACACTCATGGGGTTTTAGGAGGGGTTCTGATAGACACTCATGAGGTTTTAGGAGGGGTTCTGATAGACATGGGGTTTTAGGAGGGGTTCTGATAGACACTCATGGGGTTTTAGGAGGGTTCTGATAGACAGTCATGGGGTTTTAGGAGGGGTTCTGAAAGACACTCATGGTGTTTTAGGAGGGGTTCTGAAAGACACTCATGGGGTTTTAGGAGGGGTTCTGAAAGACACTCATGGGGTTTTAGGAGGGGTTCTGAAAGACACTCATGGTGTTTTAGGAGGGGTTCTGAAAGACACTCATGGGGTTTTAGGAGGGGTTCTGATAGACACTCATGGGGTTTTAGGAGGGGTTCTGATAGACACTCATGGGGTTTTAGGAGGGGTTCTGAAAGACACTCATGGGGTTTTAGGAGGGGTTCTGATAGACACTCATGGGGTTTTAGGAGGGGTTCTGATAGACACTCGTGGGGTTTTAGCAGGGGTTCTGATAGACACTCGTGGGGTTTTAGGAGGGGTTCTGATAGACACTCGTGGGGTTTTAGGAGGGGTTCTGATAGACACTCGTGGGGTTTTAGGAGGGGTTCTGATAGACACTCATGGGGTTTTAGGAGGGGTTCTGATAGACACTCATGGGGTTTTAGGAGGGGTTCTGATAGACACTCATGGGGTTTTAGGAGGGGTTCTGATAGACACTCATGGGGTTTTAGGAGGGGTTCTGATAGACACTCATGGACTCACTCAGACTTAATGGGCTGTAGTGTTCCCAGTCCCCACCAGAGACTTAATGGGCTGGAGTGTTCCCGGTCCCAACCAGAGACTTAATGGGCTGGAGTGTTCCCAGTCCCCACCAGAGACTTAATGGGCTGGAGTGTTCCCAGTCCCCACCAGAGACTTAATGGGCTGGAGTGTTCCCAGTCCCCACCAGAGAAGTAATGGGCTAGAGTGTTCCCAGTCCCCACCAGAGAAGTAATGGGCTGGAGTGTTCCCAGTCCCCACCAGAGAAGTAATGGGCTAGAGTGTTCCCAACCAGAGACCTAATGGGCTGGAGTGTTCCCAGTCCCCACCAGAGACTTAATGGGCTGGAGTGTTCCCAGTCCCCACCAGAGACTTAATGGGCTGGAGTGTTCCCAGTCCCCACCAGAGACTTAATGGGCTGGAGTGTTCCCAGTCCCCACCAGAGACTTAATGGGCTGGAGTGTTCCCAGTCCCCACCAGAGAAGTAA